>NC_133482.1:1266714-1282673 GCF_025370935.1 Choristoneura fumiferana | reverse complement strand
ACCTGGCCCACACCACCATCACCAGGTGGATCGCTTCGGCAGCTTGGAGCAAATGACAACACTTCTGGAAACGCTGGCAGGCTGAATACGTCACGGAACTACAGCAACGTCTCAAAATGGAGACAACGTAGCAGGGATCTACAGCAGGGAGACCTCGTTATATAAAGGAAGACAACCAGCCGCCCCTCTTATGGCGGCGGGCCGAGTAGACACTCTTCATCCCGGGTCAGATGGGGTTCCCCGAGTCGCCGATATAACCACTGCGAGAGGAGTCATCAGACGCGCACTGAACCGTCTCTGCTTCTTCATGATTCTTGAAAGCGGTGCTTTCAAGGGCCCAGTATGTTTGCGCCCGCGCAAGCTACGTCATCAGCGACAGCGGGGTGAAGGCTGCCCCGCGCCGCCGGCATCGGCACACACATTCGCCGCTAACAGCCAGACCGACCACACGCGCGTTTTGTTAATATTGTATATTACCGTTTATAATCTTCCGAAAAACTCATCTTGTTTAATCATCTTAAATAACCCTTATGTACGCTGTACACTAGGCTTTATCCAATTAGGTATATGTATCTAAATCAATCTAATAAAGCAACAATCCTTCGATAGTCTTCTGTAGTTTTATAATTGTCAAGTTCGAGTGTCACATATAAACAAAATCATAATTCAAAAAATGGTAAAGGCTTGTATCAAAAAGGTTCTGCAACAAGTTATTTACATATCCAGTTATTTCTTAGCCACCCACGTACACAAACCTTTTCGAAATTGGGCAGGTATATTCTGTATTAGTTTATTGATTCAGTGATATTTGTGCCTAGTTGAAAAGGTTGTACTTACTTAGTTAATCAAATCTATCATGATTTACTTTGCGATTTGTAAAAACTGAAACTGCAAAACATACAACGTAATGACTAACGGTCGTGCTTACAGGATTATAAAAGTCGTGTCTCAAATCATGACCACAAAATAAACGCCATCCAATTTATATTGTCATTGTGATTTAACTTTATTTTGCTGCCATCGGGTGAAAGACTAAAAGACTATTAAATTAACAAGTTTCATATTTCGCCTACGAATAAATAATTATTTATTCGTAGTATATTTCATGTAATTTCGCCGTGGGCGGCGGCGGCCTTTCTTGCTGTACTCTCGCGCAGGCCGTTTGGTCTAAAAATATAACACTGACTCATAAATGTAATTGGATTTAAAAAATAGGTCCATCTGTTTGTTTTAAACGTCATAACGAGTCATAGGTTTTGTAGTGTTTCTGATACGGAAGATTATAGTTTAAAAGATAGACGATGAAACAAACATTCTCGCATAGATACCTATTATTATATATTACCGACAAAAAATTAAGAAGAAAAACTGCGAACAGATAACACAAAACTGAACAAAACATGGTAATAAAGACGAATAAAATAGATAGCCTCATAAAAAGAAACCTTGTTGTGTTATTACATACGTATAAGATAGGTAAGTATCAAAAAAATCATGTGATCGGATTGGCTTGTAATTTGATAAGGATTATATAGTTTAGATGACATGTAACTATCTTCTTTTCTTACGAGTAAGTTCTTGTTGGTGGAGTAACCGCCACCCAGTACCTACGGTCTTCGGCCAGCTGTTTGACTACCTGATCGAACACGATCGATCACTTTCTCCTACACCTGGTCAAAATAGGTCTGACACGGTATTTTTTTAAGCCTGCTGAAAAGAAAAGTAAAAGTAAGACGAGACAGAGGAAGGCCAAGATTGACATGTAAGTATAGTGTGTGGTATAGTGAACAAAAATTATCGACAGACTGTAAAAAAAAACGTATCATACTTAACAAAATATTTTTTCATACACGCACGGACCGGCTTCATAGACGGACGGAACCAGACAACAGAATAATAATTTAACAATAATTTCATCCTATTTTCGTACAACGCTATGAGATCATCTCATTACGCTGTAGCAGTCACGAAATCGAAATCGCTTACAAGCATTAAGGAACGTAATAGTAATAAAGTGTTTTTGTGTTAGCATACGCACATTATCATTAGAATATTTAAACATGTTAACGTGTGGTGAACGTGCATTTACATCTGAAAGCTGTACCTCTATAATGCTGTAAGACTCTGTGGGTGCTGCTTTTGTCTACGTAGTTTCTTATGTTACGCATAGTCAAAACAAAAGTTGGTTGTTTCAGATAGGCAACCATAGTTAGGTATATTAAAATATAACATCTAACTAGTTTTTAACGTAAAATAATCTTGTTATTTCTGTTACCAACAAATCTTGAGTTTGAATTGTTCTCTTTTAGTTTTAAGTTTTTGTAAACATTAATAATTTTGAATAAATGTTTTATAATTATATTTGCCAAAGAAAAAAATACAAACTCTTACGTTACTGGCGGATAATGCATATACTACTATGATGATATGATAAATACTATGATGAAACATGAATTCCCATGGGCGCATTGTAGTAACTGGCTTAATCAAAGTTATTGAAGTTTATTTAAATTATATTGAAAGACTGTTATTGTTCCTTTTGACTTTGTCACTCTGTTTATTATTTTCTCTACGAATACAACACGCATGATAAACTAAATCGTAGATAAAGTCGCGGACAACATTTAGTATTCTATGCGGTGATATCTACATTCTTATGCTTGGATCGATTCCAGCTTAAATTGGAATATGATGAAAATCTTGGGGTCCCGGTCGGTATTTCAATCCTGTAATCAGATTTCCTTTAGTTGATGCACTTTGTTAACAGTTAACTCAATTCACTCCCAAAAACGTTTAATCTAGCTAGAACATCAGGTCACCGAGGTTCGCTCGGGCTAAAACACGACAACACGCCTTATCCACAGCCAGACATAGGAATCGTCGGGGCAAAGTTTTCTGACAGGTAGTGAGTTCCTATATTATCGATAATCTTAACTATCGATGCTTGTTCCATATAGTGATCACTCCAAGTTTTGTTTGTAAAATTATGTTTTTATTAAAAGTGTAAAAAATTAACAAAATAATAACGTAATTCTCTTCTTTAAAAAACGATTTTGATACTCATCATAATTGTACTTCTTAACTACTAACCAATCTACTGTTACTGCGTAAAGATAAAGATAGCTACAATGATAATGACATTTAAACCGAAATTTATTTATCAAGTACCCGTTCCCGCGACTCCGTCCGGGTAGCATTCGATTACCGCTATCCCGCGGAACTATGCAATTTTCCGGGATAAAAACTGGCCTACGTCCTTCCCCGGGACTCAAACTATCTGCATACCGAATTTCATCTTAATTCGTTCAGCGGTTTAGACGTGATGCAGTAACAAACAAACAAACAGACTTACAAACTTTCGCATTTATTTTTAGTGGGATTAGTTAGATTAGTTCACTCACACTAGTGCATCGGTAAAACACGAAGATTGTTAATCAGCCATTAGTAAAAATTGGGATGATTCACGTTCTGAAACCCAGACACTATTAAGATTCAAGTACTTATCAAGAAACGTGTAACGATCGGGGCGCGGTCGAAATCCGAACATCGTCGCAGGCGCATGTATCACGTTGAATACGCGATTTGTGCGGCAGGGCTGCCAATTGGCACATTTTTTTTAATGAGATGACTAAGTCTAATGACGTTACGGTTGGCACTGCCGAAGACGACCTATGTATATTGCAAAAAAACAATCTTATCTGACTTGCTTAAGTTCGGATTTTTACTTATTGTCAAACTAAAATAAAACACGTAAAAATAATAGTTTACAAAAAGAGATCGATATACAAAGCCGAACTTATCTTATATTACTGTACCTATGTCTACTGATTATCCACGGATATAGTTATAAATATACTTAGTTCAAATAAAACTGAAAACATGTGCATGTATAAAATTATTCATAAATTTCATTTATGACAAGTGGCAACCCTGTCAAAGAACTGTGACGTCACGCATCATTGACCTGCCGTGCCTAGTGACTAAGATACACGTGAAAAAACTCTGACAACAAGAAAACGACTGTAATAATCGTCTGCGACTGAGCAAACGTATAAAATAAGATTTATCGAGAAATTGGTAGCCTTAATTCGTTTATTTTAATATTTAAAGAACATCATACACCGTGGCTTGTTTTTTTTACAAATGTATAAAATTCCTTGTTTCAGTTTCAGTACAACCTACTTTAGCACACCGTTGCGTGAATGATATAGGACCAATATATATATATATTATAGATCATCATCATCATCATGTCGCTCGGCCTGTATACTTCCCACTGCAAAGCACAGGTCTCCTCTCAGAATGAGAGGGCTTGGGCCCTAATTCCCACGGGGGCCCAGTGCGGGTTGGGAACTTCGCAAATACCATTAAATTTCTTCGCCGGTGTGTGCAGGATGATATTAGGTACAAAGTTATAAAATTTACTCACAAATATATATTCAATTCCAACAATAACATAGGTACGTTTTGGAAGCGTATAAATTTGAAATCGATTTCCTCATAATCGCCTTTTATCACTTTTGAGTATTATACATTTTTAAAATTTGCGATCTAGACGTAGTCATAATCTTTCCCTTGATTTGTTTCCAAAAATAAATTTTATTTCCTAAAGCAATTAGGTCCTGGCTAAGAATTGCAAATGCATCGATATCCGAAATAACCGGGAAAAAAAACCAGATTTATGCTGCCTTTTATAAATTCGGATTTTAGCATAAAAATCCGTTTTTTTTTTCAATTACCTACTGTGAACAAAGTTGATTAATATTTATTTCTGTATGTGAGCGTTTTCCCTCGATCATTCCCGACCAAGTGTTTAAGAAGTGTAATTGAGTTTTGACAAAAAATATTGGAAGATCTCCAGTCTTTTAAAATAAATGTTTTCAGTAAACATATTTGCCTAGTTACCTATGCGATATTTTGTCGAATGATCGATGTAAACAAATGACTGTTTGAGCGTACATACAGGCTGTTGCATGGAAGAATAAAATTAATTAGTACGTGGTTGTAAAATTATAGTAAGTATTAGTGAATAAATTGTAAAAAATACTTATATTAAGTAATTAGTAAGTTACTTTTTTTATTAAGTACATTATTTAAAGTCATCTGAATTTTAAAGTAAAACCACCAAGTGCAGGGAAAATTTAATTAATAATTGTTATTCGGATATTGGTAGTTGGTACAAATGATGATGTAGGGCTATGTTTTGTGGTCCATCCATATCTACTTATATTAAACTGGTCTGTTATCCGCGATTCCGTCCGCGTAGAATTCGGTTTCCACTATCCCGCTGGAACTATGAAGTTTTCCGAGATTAAAACTATCCTATTTCCTTCCCCGGGACTCAAACTATCTGTATACCGAGTTTGATTTAAATCGGTTCAGCGGTTAAGACGTGATGAAGTAACAAACAGACTTAAAAACTTTCGCATTTATTATATAAAGTAGGATTTTGAAAATGACGATGGTGGTATAGCTATTTCTCAGTTTGTTTTTTAAATCTTCGCTTACTACGGAAATCGCAATGGGCCACGATTTTTCATTTATGTGTTTAAAAAATATTTTTGAATTATATTTATAGTAGGTAAATTGAATTATTATAAAGATATGACTTAGGTGCATGTCATTATTCTAACTAATATACTTATCTTACTTGTTGACGTATACACACACGCTGTATGCTAGCTATCCAAGTAGATTCTCCAAGGCTGTGTACTATTGTGCTAAACAAGAACGCAAACACCCTTGAGTGGCTCGAATTGCGAGAAGTGCTGTTTTTGTGTCAGCCTGTATCTACTGTCGTATACACGTTACATACAACCTTATACAAGTTATAGGTACATGTCACCAACATAGCTCGAAGAATATATAAGTAAAGTGGTAATGGGCGGGCCATGGCAACGGGTGATGGCGAGACAGGTTCTCGAGTGCCTCTCACTAGGTGGTCTGGCTATAGGTACATTGCGAGAATCGGTGGATTGGATACCGGGTAATAATACCGATAATTGTCGCGTTCTAAAGGGAGGCCTTTTTTCAATAGTGGCCATTTTTCCGGTTTGATGATGATTATGACATTACATCTCTGCCTTACCACAATGGACTGTTTGGCCACCCCGGGTCTACCATGTGCAATCAGCATCAAAAGTAGCTTAAACGCCAGGCAAGATTGTCAACACAGATATACCTATATATATTTGTGATTGTCAATGTGTCAATGCGACATAGTAAAAAAGTGTTCCTCTACTGATGGCCGGGTGACCAAGTGGTTAGAGAACCTGACTAAGAAGTTTGAGGTCCTGGGTTCGATTCCCGGCCGGGGCAGATATTTGTATGAATACCTAATACGAATGTTTGTTCTCGGGTCTTGGATGTTTAATATATATTTAATTAAGTATGTATTTATCTATATAAGTATGTTTATCCGCGTTGCCTAGTATCCATAGTACAAGCTTTGCTTAGTTTGGGACTAGGTCAATTTGGTGTCAAGTGTCCCATGATATTACTTTTGATGATGACTGTACACTGTACAGTCGAATCAGATCCAGCAATCCTTACTAATATTATAAATGCGAAAGTAACTCCGTCTGTCTGTTACTTTTTGGTACGTGTGTACCTTTTCACGCCGATTCAAATTAAATTTGGTATAGAGATTGTTTGAGTCCCCGGGGAGGACATAAGATATTTTTTATCCCGGAAAATTGCAAAGTTCCCGCGGTATAGCAATAAACGTATTCTTCGCAAATGGATTCGCGGGCTTTTGGCTAGTACATTAAATGAATAATGATGCGCAAAGGCTCGCAAGGGTATGTCAACTTGTCATTTATAGGAAAAAAGCTACAATTGACGACAGGTGCCAATTAAAGTGATTACTACGGTGTTGACTAAGTAATTATTTAATTACATCCTGGCATGGCAATCAATAATACTAATGTAGGGTTAATTATAACAACGAATAAAGGGTAAGTATCTATACGTCTCAGAGCACTTGTGATAGTATACTCGTAGAGGAGAAGAAGCGCGGTTCGCTCTGGCCTATGTGTGAAGTCACATTTGAAATTTACCATGAGCTTTATGGTGAACGAAGACATGGTGAGGAAATTATATAGAAATTCAATGGCGTGGAATTTTTATGCTGCTTACTAATGTCATGTTGACATGCCATACATTAGGCAAAGAAATCATAGCGAAATTGAGTACGAAAAGTTTCCTCCCTGGTACGTGATTCAGTTTCCTCGGCTGCATCCTGCTGCATCTTACTTTTCACAAGCTTTTATTTAACTTGAAATGTATGGTAACGTGCGGGCCAAATCTTGCAAGTGAAATTTGACGTACTTCCAGTGGTCGGATTGACTTTAAATTTGGCATACTTATGTAAATCTGGTGACAGTAAAACAATCTGGTAGTGGACCGGCTAGAATCGTCTCCGCAGGACGGAACTTCTCAACGGTTAGTGGCATCGACTTGAAATTTGGTACGGAAATGCAGTTTGGATCACAACAAAAAGTCAATATAATACAGTCAACAAAAAGTACAGTAAGCAAAAAAGTTTTTCCTAAAAAAAAATCATATTTAACAAAAACTTATTAGGCTAACTACCTACTCTTACTTTTTGCCCATCACACGAGCTTCTTCGTAAATAACAGGTGGATAATGTCATAAATACCATAAATAAGTATGACCGGTGCCTCAATCTGGCACAGCTCTGTGCTTATCTGTCATGAATTTTCTGCTCCAAATAGCACTGTCATTGCCAAGGTAACGAGATATCGGAATAATGAGAACTTGCCAATTTTTATTCTAATATTTCACACTGATTGTAAATCATTTGGTACAAGAAATGTGCATTTAGATGTCAACATTCGTTAAATTTTATAACTTATTCCGGGCGACTTCGACTTCTGTATTTAAACCTGTATTTGTACTACTTCTGTATTTTTATACCTGTAAATCTATGCTATGAAATGAAAACATAGGGTTTACAATAATCCCACTAATATAATAAATGCGATAGTTTGTAAGTCTGTTTGTTTGTTGGTTACTTCATCACGTCTAAGCCGCTGAACCGATTTAGATGAAATTCGGTATACAGATACTTTAGAGTCCCGGGGAAGGACATACGATAGTTTTTATCCCGGAAAAAGTTCCCGCAGAATAGTGAAACCGAATTCTACGCGGACGGAGTCGCGGGTAACGGCTAGTTGCTTAATAAACAAATGTATTAATATGAAAAGAAAATGCCAATGCGTCTGAGTACGTAACTCTAATTACCTAATTCCATGTAGTGCAGCACACGGTATTCGAGCTAGATCCAAAATAGCTTTCCTATTTCCACGGCACGCACCATCGCGTCCATTCCCAACTTCAAACACAGTTCTGTTACATTATAAAGCGGAACCAGCTCCCTTTGCTAACCACCAATAAATTTTCGAATAATTCGGAACAGCAGTTATTTCGGGAAGTCGCCTGGACATGCTCCAAAAGCGAGCACTCGGTCACTTTCCACGCTGAGTCAATGACACAAACTACACAAAGTGAGTAACAACGCTCACTTGCTTCGTAGTGACGCGCCATTGCGTTCAGTTTCACGGGAAAATCTAAATTTATAAATTTTATTCACTATTTTGATTTCGAGCCCGATGTTCTCGAGTGAGTCAGCTTTTCGTGCGATTACAATTTCGTGGGAGTAGCGCGGGAAAACGGTTTTTACGTGTTTGTAAGTGAAAATTTTGGGAAGGCTCACTAAATTAGGTACTATCATTTTATGTGTCTTTCGAACAATTGTTTTTTTAGACTATCGCGGTCATTAGGTACTAATTTTATTATTTAAATTCGGGTTTTGTTCCGAAATATTGAGCTTCTCTAAAATCAAGGTACCTACGCCCTACGAATAATAATTCTTATTATTCATAGCCTACGCCAAACAAACCCCGAATTTAAATCATAAAATTGTTTTTTTTTCTTGTAGAAGGTCATTTTATCGTTATTTTAACTAAGCTCATAAATATTTGAACAGTGTAGGTATAATATTTATGCAATATACTTTTCGATTCGAGTCAAAGTAAAAACAAGAAATTGTTAAAAGGCGTTGTTCTTACCTGCTCGAGTATAAATATTTATGTATTTTTGCGTATAGCTTCCAAAGATTCGTAAAATGTTTAAATGTTTATAGAAGTACAAGCTCACCTTGGCGGTTAAGTACATATTGTCAGTATGTTTAAATCCTATGTCTAATCGCAAGTCTCGACTGTAAGAACTACGTGTATGAATGTAGGTACGTCAATATAAAACGCAATTATTTAAATTATCAGTAGACATCTTATAGGAGTGCTGCCTAGTTGAGACAACAAACATTAAAAAAAATGCACGTTATACAATACAGGGTGGAAAATTTAGATGGGGCAGCAATACTGGGTTAAGACACTAAACTATAGTTAAAATGTTCAGTTTTTAGTTGGCACATACTGTTTAATTTTCTTTAAGCATAAAGGATTCATATTCGTAAAAAACAACATGAGACAGTTTCACTTTGCAAATTAGTACCCTACGAACTGTATGGAAAAAGTTTTCTTTGATTTGTGGGTGTTCTAGTACTCTAACCTTAGTTGGTCTCAAATAGTGTTTTAATTCTTGATAGAAATGGGACCGATTGGCATTCAAAACAAAAAGAGTCAAATCTGTAGATTTTCTCGCTGACTGTGCATTTTATCAAAAATCTGTGAATGTCGATTGTCATCACTCAAAAAGTTAGTAAAGGCCTCCTAAGAGCATTTTCGCGTAGCAGCAAGTACATAGTGTGTAATCTACAGTCATCTACATTAATATCTGCCACAGCGGAACGTACAAAAATATCTGACACGTCCTACTTGCCCTAGAAATAGAGTCGTATCAGATATTTACGCTCGCTTTGCCTGATCAACTAGGAGCATGTAGTTCGAAATAAATGATCATTATAACTAGGCAGTGTGACACAATCAATATGCAACATTTACGATAATATGGGCGTTAAGAACGCTTAACACATGGTACATCCTTGACAACTAATTGATGCACGTTAGATCATCAACAGAACCCGTTCAGACACTATAACATTCCATGTGCTCATGCAAAGGTAGCGGTCGGAAATTGGTGACATTTTACATTTTAAATTACTATCAGACTAGCATTGATATCTATCGTAAAGTTGTGTTTATCATCATCATCATCATGTCAGCCGAAAGACGTCCACTGCTGGACATAGGCCTCCCCCAAGGCTCTCAACTCAAGAGTTGTGTTAATGTGGTTGTTGAATTCTTAGACTAGCAGTCATAATATTTACAGATCTATTGAATAATATTTCTCCATCGTATTTTGTCCGATAAGTTCGTTTTTATCTTGTTTTCTCAATCAGCTTCAGTAAACTTCAGTAAGCTAGATAAATACGAACTTTTTCCGACAAAATACGATGGCAATAGATTACTCACTACATCTGTACTCGTAGTCGTTATGCGGCGTGTATTATATAGGTTTAGTTTTGTCGTCCTCAGAAGCAAGATAGATTAATGCCTAGTGTGTATTAACATAATTGGCATTTGGTCGATCTACCGCCCTAATTGTCATTCTGGATCTATGTAGCTAGAAGCATCCTCTATCTACTGGGAACAAAAACCACATATGTACAATTGTGATAATATGACAAGACGATATTTTATCCCGAAAAAAGCTTTGCTCGCGACTTTGTCTATCAAGGTTAATTCGTATGTTACAACCGTTTGTATGAGTAACTTTCATTTTACAATGGAACTTTTTCCAGTCAGCCGTTTAATATAGTTAACCACCCTTTAACGTGGATCAAAGATTTGGTTTTAACCCTTTTACAGATCATTTCTAGAATAAGTTTCAAAATCTTACTGTATTAAAATATAAAACTGACTAAAATATATGTACACTAATGTACTCGTAGGTACAGCAATAATACCGATAGCTGGCACATCCCTAAGCATTCCGATGCGACTTTATGTTATCTTTTTAACCCAAAAAAGGCGAACGAAGTAAGTTGAATACAAATCGCGTAATTTTTGTAACAATTTCATTCCTTCTTGAGTGTGCTGTAGGTAGCTCTAGCAGTTTCAAAGAGTTGTAGGGAATGATTAATTTACATCCAATAGCTGGTACGTTTTATCATAATAGGTCATGCGAGCTATAAATTCTAGATGGACCCCGAAAAAATCTTTCTTATTAGAAATTCGTTATAGCGGAACTCGGAAGATGTAATTTGCAGATACACGATACATACTTTACTCATATTTGTCCAAATTGTTCACCAACGTCAGAAACTATGAACTGAGAATGTGTCTAGAAACACTTCTCCCCCATCGCTTATAAGTTCACAAAGTTCTGGGTATTCAGATAACAGTAGTAATTTCCGATAAATATAACTTAAATAGTCACTAATAATACTCGTATTAATAATGCGACCCAACGTTATTTAAAAGAGAATTAGCATGGTTGTTTTTATACTTTATTGTTTATTGATCTTATCACATTGTGGGGAACGTATTATTGCGTTTGCTTGACAACCTTTGGTGTCACGAATGGACGAGTAGGTATGTTTTGTGTACTTACACATATTCTTTACATATTCAATCAATAAATTACTCGTGTTAAGAAAAACAATTCAAATATTTGTAAGCTGTATTGGCTATCATTCACTAAGCAAGGGCATGTAATGTTAGGTATTTAAGTAGGTAATTGCAAAATAATACATAATGATAAAATTATTAAATGTAAAGAAGTCATAAGAATAGAGACTGCGAGTTGGCTTTTGCCCAGCAGTTGGACTATTTTATACAAGCAAATAACAAAAAAATAAATAATGACTGCACAATTAGCACAATTATTATTACCGTTAATGCAGCGTAACTAATGATCCCTTGAAATTTAATGCAATTTTCACCGGATTTACCATTAAATCGTTGCTACTTATTAGTTAATTTAACTCATTATTACATTACTCTAAAAGGTTAACATTATTAACTATTTTTAATCCTGACTTCACACTTTACAATGAAGTGATCAGAAAGTATCATGTTTGATGCTATTTTTTCTTTTAGTGTTAATTTAGTAGTAGTGTTAATTTACACACGTTCCACTCCACCCACACGTGCATAATCTACAAGAAATAGTTTGAAGATAATTAGTTCCTATTATGTTAATACTCGGACTACGTGTTTGTAGTAAACAAACGGCAAACATCTGTTTTATTGACGGAGAACCTCACGATAAGGAACGTAAATAAACAGATAGCGATTGAGAGCCATCAAGAACAACTCGCTGATATAAAGCAGAACATTTCAGACATCGGAATGATAAAAGGAATTAATATCGCACATTGAAACGTGCCAGAAAATATTTGTGGAACATTTAAAATGAAATACACGGCAGAACATAGAGGAACATTTTGAAGTGTACATATGTATAAAAGTATCGAGTTTGGCTAGAATTTCACAGTATTTATGGTTGCTGACCTGAGTGAAGAATCGCTCTCTCGCTTCAGCCATGCTCTCGTTGCGTAGTCCATCGTTGTCGGTATCGGTGATTTCAGGATGCTGGGCATTAGGCTGGCGCTGCGGAGTCGGGTCATCTGTTACGTCCACAGCTGGCGTTGTTTGTGTTAAAGCTTCAGCGGGCACGGCCGCCGGAGCGGCTCGCTCAGACGAGTCCTCGGCCATCACTTTTCGCTCTACACTCCCGTCCCCTTTGCCACCAACAACACCGTTACTCTTCGCACTGATTTTCGATTTATTCTTCTTTTTCGCTTTCGTCTTCGGCTTCTTCGGCGGCTTGCCCTCGTGGAAGCGTCCGCTGGCGCAGCACTGCACGTTACCCATGTCGGAGCGCGCGCATGTCGCGAATCACTCGGTCGGCGGGAGTCGGTTCGGTCGGTCGGTCGGTCGTTTGATCGCGACGGCGTCGGCGCCAGCTCGCGAATGAGGATCCCAGCGTCGCGGCGCCACCCACCCGCCGGTATTTTTGACGCAAACTTCGGAATCGCGCTGACCGCCGATTACGCGGATGCCGTCGACGGAGGATCGCATCCGAAAGCCGAACCGCGTGTCGGCCGCGGTGGCGTCATCGTGCCCCGGCCCCCGCGCCGCAAGGTCAAGGCGTGATCATTGTTCCCGGCCACTGCTGCTAGACGCGCGCCACCGCTCCGCACCGATGCCAGCCGATTAACCAGTAAATCACAGCCCACCACCAAAAGCCCAGCGCGAGCGACCGCCAAGCACACCACAGCTCGGCACGCCACAGATAACCGCTATGGTATCGATCACGCTTCGTAAACCAACTTCAGCTGCCACGGGAACGGCGTTTTTACACGTACGATCGCTTTACGATTTCGGTTTATAACGATGTTGTCGCGTTTTTAATTAGAAACAAGTTTACCGAAGTGAAGTCGAGACAAAACTCGTAAAAGAATAACAAGGCTTTGGCTATGCCCTAAGCGACCTTCGTTTCTTTTATTTCTTTTCCGCGCGAAATGTTGATAGCCTGAACCGCAC
Source organism: Choristoneura fumiferana (assembly GCF_025370935.1). NCBI lineage: Eukaryota > Metazoa > Arthropoda > Insecta > Lepidoptera > Tortricidae > Choristoneura > Choristoneura fumiferana. The sequence goes on along the minus strand of NC_133482.1, from coordinate 1,269,138 downwards.
GTGTTGTGGCGGCGGTTGCCGGGCGACCGCTGATAAACAGTTTCCTACGCTAAGCCCACAAACGAGAGAACAACGCGACGGAAAACACTTATAAATATTATGGTTAATAGCAAATTCACCTATCAGCGTTGTCTGCTACGAACGGCAGTTTAAATGGTAAACAGAGGTATTTAGATCACGACTTCCTTCCTGTTCTCGGAACATGTGAGGAAGTAGTCCTAAATATGCTATCAAGTATAATTGATGCATCTAATATGTTCCCGTGGCCAGTCAGTCGATCAATCGTACTCCTACTAATATTTGTGTAAGTTTGTGAGTATGTGTGTGTGCGTGTGTGTGTGTTTGTTATTCCTCCACGCTAAAACGGCTGGATGGATTTGGATGATATTTGGTAGGAGGATAGTTGGACGTTTGGAATAAGACATACCTAGGCTACTTTTATCCGGATATTCCCACGATATTCGACGGAATAAAATCTCTAAATCTCATCCGCTGGGTATAGTCATGAAATTAGGCACTGTTTATAACGCAACGTCAATAAAGACCACTATGCCATTTTTGGGAGTTCCTACGGGAATTTAGTAAAATCTCGGAATTTAAATTCAATTTCTGGATCTAATTAATGATTTGTTTACGCTTGCGAAGCGGGGGGTAACACTGTTTACAATATTTTAAGCCTTATAAAATTACTTGTATATAAAAGAAATGAATATCTATTTGCTTCAACTAATTCATAAATCGAGTGTCACCGTTTCAATACAGTTATGCAGCATTGTATTGTGTAGGTATTACCGGCGATGCAAGCACCGTAGCCAGGTCATTAGTATTGGTGACGCGTAGTTCATAAATTTAACTATTAAAATTTATTGGTAAGTATTGTACCTGGCACTTTGTACGTGTGTCCCATATTAGAATTTCAACTAATATGTATATGAGAAATACATCGATAGTTCTCAGAATGTATTTTCAGTTGCGCAAAGATGCAGTTCACATTGCAAAACGCTCATGTCTCGATGTTACCTTTTTATTATATTTACACACGATGCATAAGTATGCTAATGATTTCGATCTCGTACGTAGACGGTTTAGAAGCTATAGAGAACCCTTTAAACAATAGATAGGCGTTCGTAAACTTAGTAATACATTAATTTGAATACGAAACACCAAGACAAGAATTATTTGTTCAAAAATCACTACGGAACGAAGTGCAGTAAAAAACATAGTTTTTTTTTGTATAAATAATAATGTTTTTCCATCGTATTTTTCCGATAAGTTCGTATTTTTCATGCTTTCTCAATCAGCTTAAAGATAAGATAACATTTATTTGCAGAAAAAGGGTTAATTACACGTCTTAGTGTTATGTTAGATATCGTTCCTTCTTTTTCAGCTGCATTCATACAGCATGCAAATGATGCATTCAGTAAATTTCAGTGAGTAAACTAGTTGAGAGAGCAAGATGAATACGAAACTTTCCGACAAAACACGATGACAAAGCATTATTCACTACATCTGGCCCTATATACCACGAAGTGTTGAAGTTTATTTATTTAAATAAATAAATACCACGAAGTGAAAAACTCGAACTTCGTATGTTGCCGTCCCGCTGACGCTTATGTCATTTAATACGCGAGTGAAAGGGACGGTGCGATACGAACTTCGATTTGCGAGTTTCGTAGTAGCCCCTCTGTATTATCAGCAACAAAATATGCTACAGCAGGTGCAGGACCCTTGTGCAAGGTCCGCCCGGATTGCTACCACCATATTGTTCGCTCATGCATGTGGTAGGACCTTGTGCAAGGTCCACCCGGATTGCTACCACCATCTTGCTCGCTAATCCTACCGTGAAGCAGCAGTGCTTGCACTGTTGTGTTTCGGCGTGGAGAGTAAGACAGCCGGTGAAATTACTGGCACTTGAGGTATTCCATCTTAGGCCTCTAGGTTGGCAACGCATCTGCAATACCCCTGGTGTTGCAGATGTTTGTGGGCGGTGGTGATCTCTTATCACCAGGAGACCCACTTGCTCGTTTGCCATCCAGCCGAATAAAAAAAAAGTTACCGGTCATCAGTCCAACCTGCACAAGTGCACAGGGCCTCCCTAAACTGCATCTTCCACTACGTGATCGCCACTCAAGAAGACATTGACTCTTTTACTTTCCTTTCGCCTTCAGTTCTTTGAGCAACATGCCCCAATTAGCGCTACTTCATCGTGCTATATCGCTTACATACTTTGGCTCTTCTTTCATATGATTTCATTATTTTCTTAAATTAACTAAGTCACCTGAAACACATTAACCGCCACGACAGGCTGTGACATCGCAGAACCGATCGCAAACACATGCGATCTGGGCTGCGACGCCATCTCGTGTCGCAATAGTAGAGAGCAGCATTGATAAATATAGATACATAGATGAACATTATATAGAA
>NC_133482.1:1239413-1266614 GCF_025370935.1 Choristoneura fumiferana | reverse complement strand
GGTAGTAACCCTGTGCATTGGCGTGCAGTGGGTCCATTCCAGGATAGGATTAGCGATCCCTTCAAATAGCGAACCTACTGTGTTAAAAATAAAGTTTGTGTTAAATACTTGTGATGTATACATATCATTTAATAATATTGTAAATCTGTTAAAAAAATATATATACCTCGTTGAGTTTCTTGCCGGATTCTTCTCAGCAGAGGTTTTTCCGAACCGGTGGTAGATTTTTTTTTGACATTCATAAGTGCTTGTTATAGCCTAAATTGAATAAAGATATTTTGACTTTGACTTTGAGGCAGAGCTAGTGTTGTCTACCTCAATGCACGCCCTAGCGCCAGTGAGGTTGGGTGTCGGGTGTCGGGTGTCGGGTGTACCTTTGTGCGTGTTGGCGTGTCTGGGCGGGGCTGGGCGGTGCCGGCGCAGACGTCGCAGAGCCAGCGCTTGGCCTGTCGCGTGGGCGGCGCGCTGACGCACTCGGCGTGGTAGCGCGCGCTGCACTCGCGACACGACGCCGCCAGCTCGCCGCCGCTGCCGCACGCGCCGCAGACAGACAGGTCCAGGACTCCTCGGACTCCTCGCTATTAATAAACAGATGTAGTGAACTAGTGGATAATGTTTTTCATCTCTCCTGTTCGGAAAGTTTCATGGTAGATAGCCGGGTGGAAATTGCGTTTTCATCTCTAGGGTGGAAAGTAATTTTTTTTTTAATTTTCGTTTAGCCACTGAGTCGAAGATAATTGATTTACATCAATGACAGTTTTTTCACGTTTCGGCATGGCCATCTAGATGCACTGGTGGTTGAACGCCGAACATCCGCTGAAACAAGAAATTTGATCTTTATTTCGTCACGAACATATTCCATCTCTTTCTGTAGTTAGGTTAAGAAAGAGATGGAAATCATTCGTGAAATTTGAAAGAAAGAGATGGAATAATATAAAGAAAAGGAACCGTTAAAGGTTGGATACAAGTAAATTCAATTTATTATTATTCTAATTTTTTGTAGTATTTTACTTTCCTCACAGTCTAAATGAAAAGTAGAGTGTCTAACTCGGGTGAAATTACCCATTTCCCCTCGAACTATTGGCGGTCACTTTCCACCCTTGTTATCAATCTACTATTGCCATCGTATTTTATCGGAAAAGTTTGTATTTATCTTTCTTTCTCAACTAGCTTACTAAAGTTGCTGTTAAAACGCAAAACACTATACAGAAGAGGAGTTCAAGCATAACTCCGCTTGCCGTGAAAATACATAGACTCCTCACCAATTTGTCTTGACAAAAAATATGTGTTACCTCTTGCTGGAGTCTTCCTTGGGCTCGGACCATAGTTTCCTTCTCTTGCGCGGCGTGCGTTCCTTAGGCCGACACTGCTCGCAGAACCAATCGCCGTCAGGTACTTTCTGAGAAGAAAATAAAAGCGAATAAACAAAAGTTTCGATGAATTAAGAGCATTATTTAATTAATATACATACATACGGTGTATTACACAAATACTCCTTAAGCAGAAAGAGTGTCTGCTAGAAGGTTGAATTGACTGAACACTTACAATCCTTTAAACAAATTATTTCAAATGCCTATGGCAATGATTAGAAAAAGTTCCTCAATCAAAAAGTCGACAGTGCCTTTGACGAAGGTTTATACACACAGGGATTATCTTATGACTCTGCCATAGGAGTAAGAAAAAAGCTTACCTTTCGATTATTTTGCTCCGTGAAAACTAAATTCATCTGATAGCATGAAATTTGAACAGATTGATGAATAACATTTTACAAAAATCCGCCCTGATCCGGCTCAACAAATTCTACTGAAAAAATCTTATATGTTAACCTTAGCTATTTTGCCAATCTATCCCACTAATAAATAATACGAAAGTATTTAAGTCTGTTTGTTATTTTCACCTTTAGATTAAATCCTATATACAGATAGTTTGAGTCCCGGGGGAAGGACATAAGAAAGTTTTTATCCCAAAAAATTGCAGTTCCTGCGGGATAGCGATAACCAAATTCAAGGCAGACGGAGTCGCGAGCGACAACTAGTATTAGCATATTCTAAAGCCTTTTTTCGACGACACCTGAGAAATATGATGAGATTTTTGGTGTTCTGGCAATCGTTCAAAAGTTAAATAGAAGAGATCTGGAAAGATCAAGTAAGTAAAAGTATTATAATATGCACATTTGCTACTCAATGTATTGTTATTTTTATAGGTTTTATACTATAAACAGTTACACAACATAACACAGAAAAGACAGAGGTCGCACGGACTTGAATCTGCGACCCTCTGCTTGACGGCTTTTCAGGTAAACTCACCGTAAGCTTAGGCTTCAAGCAATACAGATGATGCCCCTTATTACAACCGTCGCAGAGCAGCATATTATCTGGATCAGTCTTCCTCCGGCACAGCCGGCAGCTCGCGTTGAAGATGCTCGCGGCCCACGTGATGCTGGAGTCAAGCGTGAACAGGTGCAGCACGATCTGCGCGAAGCTGCGGCTCTCCATCAGGGACACTTGCCAGCGGGCGAGGGTTTCAAGGTCGAGCGGCTTGTTCTTGGCTTCGCGCTCTTTGCGCTCTTTGTCGCTGAGACCTAATTAAAAATATAACTCAATGAGGGCTATCGTTTTTTGTCTCACTAGATGGCGCACTGTAGCGTTAGGTTTTTAAGTATGGCTTTCAAAGTCTGTTATTACGGGCGTGAAAACAAAGTTTAGATTAAAATCATATTTAATACACCTTAAAACCGTACCATAAAAATATCGAGCATGCCACAGTGTTGTGTAGTCCCCGTTTTGTTCGGAAAAAAGGGAGGACAAAGGTTTCCGAAAGACAAAACTGTCTTAAAACACAGACATTCATTGCCCCGGAACGCATAATTGCCATAATTAATTTCAGATATTGCAAAATATTTACAAAATTATTCTAATTATAAATAAACCCGCGTAGCGCACCCAAAAACTATGAGATTTGACATTTCGGAGACCTCACGCTGCACTAGCGCCTCTAGTGGCGAATTCATACGCGATAGCCCTCATTAGTTAAATACGAAATAATATGATTAGGCAGTTGACTTGACACTAGCAAACGACGAGGGTTTTCTGTCAGGTAGAATATCCATTTATCAAACATTTATCCATCATCTATCTATCATCCCAGCCAAAATACGCTCCGCTTGCGGGGCGCAAGCCTGCTTTCAGAATGTTGTAGGAACTAGGGCCGTAACTCCCACGCGGGCCTTTCTTTCCTCATAGTGTGTTCTATCACCGTAAAGCTCGTATATTGAGATAAAAATGCGAGTCGGACTGGCGCACCAAGGTTTCCGTGCACATTTATCGGTATGAACGGACGATTCCCTTGAAGTCTTGAAGATATTTCTCGATTTTTCCGAATGATTTAATACATCCAGTGTATGCAGAGCCCTGCTCTTAAGCAAAATGTACGCAGTGTGAAGTCAGATTAAATTGGTCTTCATATTTACAGACAAAAAAAAAAGATTTTCAGAATTTTCTAGTTGGTTGTGTTATAATAGCTACCTTCATACTAAATTTGAAGTTTCTAGGACAACTGGAGTGCCCTATAGGTTTAGTTACCGAGCGGGCGCTTGATGTACTTGTGGTGCACGGCCTGCTGCACTTGCAGTAGGGCTCCGCAGAGGCCGCGCACGGCGTCCCACGCGTCCGAGGGCTCCTCCTTCAGCCGGGGCTCCACGAAGTGCCCGGGGTCGCGGTACTTGTTCTCCGGTATCGTGGTTATGTCCGTTTTGTCGTCTAAGGGTTGGGAGACGAATGATAAGCACAAATACACAATTTTTTTTTTATGTCTAAAGCATACTAATATTCAGTTCAAGTATATTTAAATGACATTGTTTAATAACATGTAAGTTATTTGTGCACTTTCGCAGGTGGTAGGACCTTGTGCAAGGTCCGCCCGGATTGCTACCACCATCTTGCTCGCTAATCCTGCCGTGAAGCAGCAGTGCTTGCACTGTTGTGTTTCGGCGTGGAGAGTAAGACAGCCGGTGAAATAACTGGCACTTGAGGTATTCCATCTTAGGCCTCTAGGTTGGCAACGCATCTGCAATACCCTGGTGTTGCAGTTGTCTATGAGCGGTGGTGATCTCTTACCATCAGGAGACCCACTTGCTCGTTTGCCATCCAGTCGAATAAAAAAAAAATGCGATGCACAACACCACTTTATATTTGCATGAAGTTGCAACAAAACATGTAATAATTAAATGGCCAAATAGGGATAAATTTTATGCGATATTTATGGAACAGATATATGGATGTAACTGCGATGCCTTCTCTGTTTGTTTTGCTTCAATAAACAGAAACGGCATGACATTTATAAAATTAAAAATAGGGTAATACGTTAGGTTGCATATTATTTAGATAATTTCTAACTATTGAATACTGGCCATTTTCTGTCTACCCTACTCATATATCAAACACAGCACAATCTTCATTTCATAATCACAAATTACGAACGTTGTTTTTAAGTCTCCAAATCAGTTACCTGTGGGCAGAGCTCGCACGCCGTCCAGCTTGTGATAGTCATCCCTGTAGCGTCCCTCAGGCCCCCACGACAGGTAGTCGGCCTGTTTGTCGTACCCCCGCACCATTATCGTGCCACGCCACGCTTCACGGTCCTGATGTGACATATAACATTACTGTGTTAGAAATCTTAAGTGCAATAACCCTCCTTCGGGCAGTCGGGTAAAAAGGGGATAAAGCATTTTCAGGGACCGGGCCTATAGTGCAATTTACACCTGCAAAGAAATTCGTGTAACTTACAGCCGAGGCCGTAAAGCTAACGTGAATGGGCAATCGAGCGGTGCAATGTAATGTAACTTGCAAGTCTAAACTAGACTCTATACTACAAAGTCAAATTTTCTAATTACGCATAGATCGGTGGATCCTGCATGTTATAATTATATTTACAAAACATGCAGTCGGGTTAAAAAACAATACAGACTTCAACCAACTCTCTTAGGATTGGTAAGTACATACATACATCATTCCTGAGCTTTATTCATGAGAACCTATTTTTTTTTAAATTCGGATAAAGATGAAGTCAGTCTCTCATCACATGCTCTATACTATAGTATATGACAGTAGCGCCCGTGCCCCTCTCGTTTTTATTTTTTTTATTTAATTACACGCTTGGTTCACATAGGGTTCAAAGTACTTGTCCAATACACTTCACAATTGCGCATCTACCAAATCCAACGTCTAAATCTCCTGAACGATGTAAATACCTTGACTTTAAGCACTCCGAGGCAGCCGTGGAAGATCTTCTCCTCCAGCTCCAAGATGTGGTCCCTCAGGTTCAGCTCAAGCGCTTCGGAGAGCGAGCAGTCCGCCGGCACGCTCAGCGACGGCTGGAACTTGTGCTGGCGCGTCGGCGGCGGCGGCAGCGGCTGCTGACACAGGATTCACGACAGTTAATGCTAGTTTATTGTAAGCTATGTGAGTCAAGACAGGGTAAACTAAAATATATGGAGGGTGAAAATAAACGTACGCAACTGTCAACCCCTCCCTTTAAACAATTTAAGTTAAGTTTTTTAGATTGAAAATACAAACTGAAATATAGATGCACAGAAAAAACAGAAAAATAAGACCATCACTGGGAATCGAACCCAGGTCCGGTATAGCACGCGGTACGGATTACCGAGGACCTGGGTTCGATTCCCAGTGATGGTCTTATTTTTCTGTTTTTTCTGTGCATCTATATTTCAGCCACCATCACCATCACCATCAGTGACCATCAGTGGTGTAGCGGTATAGCACGCGGTACGGATTACCGAGGACCTGGGTTCGATTCCCAGTGATGGTCTTATTTTTTCTGTTTTTTCTGTGCATCTATATTTCAGTTTGTATTTTCAATTTAGGTTTTACGGGATGACCGTAAAAGTAAAAATTTGGAATTGAAATAAAAAATACAAAAAGATTCCAAAAAACCAATCTTAAGTTTTTTAGAGCCATACACTTTCAACACAAACCAATATTTGGAAATATTTGTGCTACTAATGTCACTTTGACATTCCATACGCTTGCCAATGAAATCACAGAGAAATTGAATATGAAAAGGTTCCACCTTGGTACAGTCACCAGCATTAATATCTGCCACAGCAGAGCGTGCAAAAATATCTGACACGTCTTTGCCGACCTAGAAATAGAGTCTTATCATATATTTACGCACGCTTGTTATTTGTGTTGTTGTATTAATGTCTCTCTCGGATTCGATTTGTAGCATTCGAGCATGGCGGATATAGACAATATCTAATTTTGCTATTTCTGTTTCTTTGGCTAGTTGAAGTATAATTTTGAGTGTTTTATGCTGCGATTAACCTTAACAGTGATCACAAAGTTCTATATTGCTCTCGTGTCTGACATTTTTTAATGCGCAAGTTGTCTCCACGTGGTTTCTGGAATTTTACTATCAAGTTGCAAAAACTACAATCACCGTACAACGTCCCTCTCAAAGAGAGTTTACATTGACACTGGCGAAATTGTCCTATTAATTAGGACAGAAAAGCCATATCTTAAAAGAGAAGAAGAAGAATGTCTCTCTCTCTCTCTCTTGTTGTGTCAGATATTGCTGGCTTTCACGACTTTTCACGCAGGTCTAAACTGGGCTTTAAGAATAACGGCAAAGCTTTATAGAAAAGACTACTGGTATAAAATTCGACTTCTCAGCTACGTATCACAATATCATAGTAACTCACCGCTTTCGCAGCCGGATTCAGCAGATGTAGCGGACACTTCTGTATATACTCCAATATGTTGTCCTTGTCTATCTCGAGGTTCTGCCGTAGGTCGTGCTCCCTCAGACCGCGCTTGTTCAGCGACTGGATGAGCGCCTCGACTTGTTCTTGCGTGTGGAACACGGACCAGTGCGGTCGTGATTCGTCCTGCACAGATATATTTCTAATGGTAGCTTATAGGTATGATACGAGGGGCACACTGAAATGATCGGGAATAGAATATTTCGGACTGAGTTACAATAAAACTTTTTTTTAGAATTTGAATACTGGCCTCTTAGAATCTTAATGACATTCAAACAATTAAAAAAAAATGTTTAAAAACAAAAACTATGTTGGTTTAAAGTTGACACGTCGTTAACAGAAATGGAGCTCACGCGTGAACATTTTCGTGCCATAATTTATCAAAATTTTCGTCGCGGCTTATCTCAAGATAAATGTCTCAGCGAACTTGTTTCGATTTATGATGTTGAAGCACCGAGTTTCGGCTTCACAATAATTCACAATAAGCTCTTATGAGATCACGATTATAGGCCAGGAACGGTCCGACTACTTTCGATCTTTCGGCCGGCAGTGCGGGGAGCACCACCGTCGTGACCGCACTCACCTATGAAAAAGATTTGAAAAAATCGATACTAGTCGCACCGCCCCTGACTTATAATCGCGAGACGAACCGTGTAATTAAGTAATATAATTTACAATATAAGAACATTCCTGAGAAGGAATTCTACTCGGGATTTCGGTCGTTTTCCAGAGGGTAGAGACACGTTGTACAGATGACGATGATGATGATTGTCCCACCTTGCCGTGCACCTGGCAGCAGCCGCCGTCGCCTGTGCAGAGCAGCAGGTCCCGCGCGGCGGTCAGTGAACTCTCCAGCCCGCTGAGTTTCTGCGTGAGCCCGTTGACATGCGCAAGAGGCTTCTTAGGCGAGCCGCCGCGCGAGTTCGCCGCCGACTCGTTCTCTTTGTCGCTGCCTGCTGGAAAGGGTTATGCTATTGATACGCCAAGTCACAATGGCGCAGTGGTTCTTGTTTTTTTGGAAGTAGTCCCTGACATATGCAACCATTTTTTCATTATTTGTTTAATTTATTTTTAGAAAAATGAGTTCAAAAAGATTTTTTGAATTACTACTAAAAGAATTTCCTTGCTCACCCGCGACCTTATGATAGTTAAGCTCATGCAAAACAGTCTAACATCTGGTAGCATGGTGTACGGTTGTGTTGCTCTGAAAATGAGCTCTGGTTGAGTTCGAAACGCGTCAGTGTAGTGTGGTGGTGGTGGTGATAGATGGGTTTGTATGATTTGTGTGTTCTTACAGTGTGGAGGTGGAGGAACTGCATTAACACGCATATTTTGCATAAGCTTGGCTATAATAAGGTCGCAGGTGAGCAAGGAAATTATTTTAGTTCATTTATATAAAAAAAACATCGAATAAACAGACGTTTCCGCATTTCCACCAGTGATGTTCAAAGAATGTGTTTTTCATAAACATCGCACAGCACCGCTCTGGTGGAAACAGCTGAGTAAAGCGAGGCTAGGTAAACGAAGCGTTTCTACTGGTTCATAAAAAACATCCTCGCACATCTGTGGTTGAAACTACTGATGTGCCAAAGGAAACTTCCCAAAATTGCAGAATTTTTCATATAGGAAAATTTCAGAAACTTCTCAAAATTTTGTATGGGGATTGAAACTCTCCATTTCTTCAATTTAAATTTCCTATATTTCTTGCGAAATTTTCCAGAAATTTCCGAGAACTTTTCCAACTTTTTGGAAACTTTCCGCAACTTGCACATCTGCAGTGGAAACGCAGCCTAAGACACTGAAACTAACATTAAAACTTAGTTACGCGGTGACACTACAGGATAGCAAAAAGGGCCTCCACCCAGCATTCCATAAATAATGTAGTTTACCTCGCTCCCTGGCGTGGTGGTCGTGCGCCTTGTCGCGGCAGGTCCCGCGGCTCTCGGCGCCGTTCTCCACGAACAAACCCGCCACGTGCTGGTTCAGCCAGTAGCGCCGGAACGAACGGTCAGAACCTGATGGTATTGCAATGACGTAATTGATGTAACAAACCAATAATAACAAGCCACAGCTTTAATGAAATGCCATTTAATTTTAAGCAAGAAATCAGATTAGCTTTTTACAAGCTTTTATTTAGTTTCACCTGTCCCGTTGTCTGTGTGTCTGTAGTCAAATCTTGCAAGTTAAGTTTGACCAACTTTCAGTAGTCGGATTGACTTGAAATTTGGCATACTTATGTAAATTGCGTGACAATACAATAATCTGGTAGTGACATCCTGGTAGTGCGGTCAGGATCGTCTCCGCAGGACGGAACTTTTCAACGGTTAATGGCGTCGACTTGAAATTTGGTATGCAAATGTAGTTTGGGTGACAATGCAAGTAAAGTCGACAAAAAGAGCAGTCAGCAAAAAAAAGCTTGTATTAAAAATGAAATATATACCAAAAACTTATAATTAGCTTTGCTTTTTGAGTTGGAGTACAAGTGATATCACAGTTCAGTGTATACAAAATGTATAGAGGATCGAGATAAAAATAACTCTGTTCTATACCACAAATTTTAATTCAGAAAAAATAGATAGAAAAATCTCGATGTTTAAACAGGATGGAACTTGACAAAAAAAAGTATCTAAATCTATCATACGGGTGCAGATTTAAACCTGTATTCTGGTCCCATTAGTCTAAGCCTCTAAAGGGATACACCTCAAAATTACAGTTTTCTATGAAACAGACATGCTCAATGACTGAGTTCTAGCGGTTACACTAAATATGCCAAGAAACATGCAATATTTATCTGTCAAACATAACGTAACTACTCACCCAAATAAGAAGTATAATCAAACAGCTGTATCTTCAGCTCCTTAACTTTCTTCTCATACTCCGCCTTCAACCCTTCGCTCTCCTTGTTCATCTTTTCCAAAGCCAGTTTCAACTCCTCGTCGGCCGCACGAGCCTTATCACCGACCAGCTTCTGTTCCGCTTTCTTGGCGGTGAACTCCTTCTTTAGTTCCTGCCGTGATGCTATAAGTTGGGCTTCGCGACGACGCTCGTTTATCTAGGAAAACAACGGAGGTCAGTAAACGTACAGCAAGCAGAAAAGGATATTGGACTTCTTACATCTCGGCCTGTATATGTCCCACTGCAGCACAGAATGAGAGGGCATGTAATGGACATCGTTTACCAACAATTCCAAGACACAGCTCTAAAATAAACCGTTAAATTTTAACCCAGAAAAGCACATTATAATTGTAAAATTTGATGAGACACATCATCTCAACATCTCCTGCTTTATATATGCCGCTATTGGGGCTGGACGGACGTCCTCTCAGATTGAGAGGGTTTGGATTCTAGTTCCCACTTATGCCCAGTGGGGATTGGAGACTTACACACACCATTGAATCGATCAAGGCAAAATGCAAGTGTAATTTTGTAAACAAATTCCTATAAAATCACGTTTGCAAGGTATAAAGTCCATGCCCTCTGCTTGACAACAGGCAAGTAGGACATTCTGGGCGAAAACCAGTAAACTATATTATCTAAAATTATTTTCTTTTAGTAACTCACGTGTAAAGTACGCAGCGCTTGCTTAGTGTTCCGCATCTCATCCAGTTTCTCTTCAATGATGTCTCGCACGGTCGCGTAGCTGATCATTTGGTTCATCAGGCACTGCAGTATCTGGAACTTGTCGCCTGAAGACAAATGGAATATATCGATAGGGTATGGGGTTATCTACAACAGTAACTTTAGACTGACAACAGTTTAGTTGCTTGTTTCATTTTACACACCGCATTTTTTAACACGCCGTCGTCTCGCGTTTTGCATTTGACGGCTGTAATCATTAATGGCTCGCAAACACGACAGCAATGTTACATTACGATAATAGGTCGTATCTATATATGGATTTCATAGTAAGATACGACTTTTTCGAATATATTTCAAAATAATTTTCTTGGCCTGCTGAAACGACAATCAAAACTAATCGTCTGCTGCATGTAAAATTAAATTGACCATCGGTTCCTTTGCAGCCTCTACAATACAGTACTGTATTTAACACAATGGATAAGATTGAAATTTATTATTATCAATTCGTATAGTCTACGGCGATATTGTATGGTGTAGTACCTAGCGGCAGGTCGGCCACGTGCCGGCGCTGCAGCGCGTGCAGGATGTGCGGCGCGGCGAGGCGCAGGCGCAGGCCGGCGTCGTCGTGGCTGCTGTAGCCGCCGCGCTGGTGGTAGCGCCACGTCGCGCAGCGGGACCCCGGCGCCGCGCCCGACGACAGCAGGTGCAGCCTGGACCACGCAACCAAATACACTGATGATACTGATACACCGTATAACCTCCTGGGCCCTCACTTTTTTTAACAAACTTAACGCTTATGACCTAGACGTGGTTGACCTTTGTTATTTGGATATTATTTCAAAGTTCTAAGAATTCTTTATTCAGTGAACAATTGCACTTTACGAAGTAAATTGGGCTATTATTCTTCGTGTTAATTGCTCTTTATAAAGTACGCGAGGGCCCAAAAGGATAGGCTGCAGCGTGATAATAATGATCAGTGAAAAAATTCGGCCACCTAGACAGGACAAGTACGAAGTGTAGCGCTGGCCAGTTCGCTCGACTTTCGGGGCGCTCCGGGACTCGGCCAATACGGTATTTGAGTAATTTTTATTTATTTTATAAATCAAAGCTTGTTAATACGTATTATCGAACGGAAAAATATTTTTTAAGCTACCTATAGAATAAATATAATTATAAAAGTTTGAAGAGAGAAGTCAGAGTTATAAGAGTTAGCAAAGTCCTCACCTAAGTACTTCAGTGACGGTGGTGGGGTCGAGCGGCAGCTTACTGAGCGGCGTGCCGAGATAAGTCTGTGACCATTTGCTCGCCTTCGTCGCTAGTTCCACCGCCTTGTTCACGCCAACGTCACCGCTTATTGGCTCGTAATCTAAAATATTCAAATATGACATAAAACACATTAAAATAGAACATCGACCGTTATTAGACGTTTTTGTTATACCTTAAGATGTATGCGAGTTTTGCTGTTAATGTTTTTTTGTGGCAAAAAACAAAGTACAGCTTCAAGTGTTTTGGTTGTGTCTTGTCATTCAGTAAGTTATACATAGAACTGATACATAAGTATATGTATTGTATTGTAAAACTCTTTATTGTACATAAAACACATGAAATAACATAACACAGGATAGTAAGATGTACAAAGGCGAACTTATCCCTTAAGGGATCTCTTCCAGTTAACCTTATATGTATACAGGTTAACCCATTTAAATCGGTAAGTATAAATAACTTTGAAAGTATAAGACATAGAAAGATTTAATTAATGTTTAGTTTTAGTTATTATAATTTAATTGTAGCCTTAGTCCTATTGAATATTTGTATTTTCTTAATATATCTTAAATAATTTTTTGTGATAATAGAAAGATTTTGTTCCATCGATTTTAGTTAGCAAGAACCGGCTTTATCTAAAATTAAACCAAAGACCTCTTCTTATCGTGCGAGCGCAGCCTATTGCATTGCGAAAGACTTTTTTTTTTATTCAACTACATGGAAAACGAGCAAGTGGGTCTCCTGATGGTAAGAGATCACCACCGCCCATAAATATCTGCAACACCGGGGGTATTGCAGACGTGTTGCCAACTTAGCGGCCTAAGGTGGGATACCTCACGTGCCAGTAAGTTCACCGGCTAGAATTGTGTTAGAAGCTGGCCTTAGGCTGAAAATTAAGGTTAAATAGGAATGGAACGCTTACCAGTAGACTCCTGGATGCCGCCACTCTCATTATAATCCTCAGCCTCGTCCTCCTGCAGCGCGAATATTGTGGTCAGAAACATCTGTATCAGGTCACTGAAGACCCCGGCGTGCTCCTTCAGTGTGAGCGCTTTCCTGAGGATTGATTGTTTGTTTATACTCTTTATTGTACAAAAAGGAAAAAATCATCATGTTGATGGTAATCAGAAGGAAATAGATTACAGTCTTGCGAGTAAACCGCTATTATGGTCTCTGAAACCAGGCCCCTTTTCCCACTGGGCACACTGGGCACGTGCCCAGGGTCCCACGACGCATTGGGCCTAGTCCCTACTCCATTACCAAACGATAACCAATAGCTACTCCACTCACGCCTGAAAATCAGGCTTATACAGAATGCAGCATGTTGTGCCGAAGGCTTCTAATAGGTGAAAGACGGCCCTGTCTCAAGCAGAGGATCATGGGTTCATTTGGGCTCGCACAGTCAAAAAACTCCAGGGGTTGCGACCCACAATCCCCTGTTTAAGAGGAACCACTAGACCATCACGGCTTAAAGTCAAATCATATTAAGCTATAAATTGCTTGGTTTCGTTAAGATCCTCTAGCTTATTAAGGGCTGTTTCACCATCCATTGATTGTTGTTAACTGGCGGTTAGGTGTGATGCCGTCTCTATTTGTTTTGTTCGAATAGGCGGAGACGGCATCACATTTAACCGTCGGTTAACGCTAATCAATGGATGGTGAAACAGCCCCTTAGTAAACAGAATTTCATTGTTCTATTAAAACCGAGTGCTGCTCCATAGAGGCAAGGAAAATACGTCGAGATTCTCCAAGATAAGGATAGCCACCTGAGGCACACCATAGATATTAAAAAAAAATGTCCTTGCAATTTGAATCTAATAGTATAGGAAATAAAGCCAAATTGCCGGAGTGTAAAATAATAAAGAAACAAGAGAAATTTTACTTTGCTACATTGTCATAGGTCAGTAACTCTCTTCAACTTACTGGAGTACACTATTTTGCACATTAGGGCCGCAAGAAGATAGTACGGCAGTTTGCCTTGCGCTCGATTTGCGGAGGAGTGCCCCTAGATGTGCCTCTGATTTAATCTAACTTAAAACCTATTTATTTCCATAATGTTTCCTCATACCTGAAGGTCTCCAGATCCAGCCCGTTGTGCAGCGTGTCCTTGACCTTCAAAGTCTCCCCGTGGATGTGTACGAACTCCAGCACAGAGAGGAAGTCACCGAACTGCGCGTGCGGGATGCCCTCTACGTCTATTGGGGTGCCTACTGGCATCATCTGTTAGAATTTTATACAAAATTAGTTTCAAGCTTCAGAAGATAACATTTAAGTAAGAAAAAATAGGAAAAAAAATGAACTTTAGTTGAATGAATCCAGATTCCCAATTTCAACAGTCAACTTCATGTGGCCTCAAGAGAACAAAAGCACACGCTATGCAATAGATAACTCCTGAATTTGCCATATCCTATGTATTTGTTATGATGAAACTATAATGGAAATATAGTTTTTTTTTTAAATTTGATAACAAGCATTAATTTATAAAATAAATAAAAAGTAGTCAAATACCGTATTCAAATCGTATTCTACCAACTGACCTTGTGATCCTCTAAATCCAAGTCTTCCTTGACCTTCTGCCACTCTTTGAGATATGCCTTCTTCTTAGCCTTCTCTTCCTCTTTACGCTGCCGCAACTGTTCTTCCGCCCTGCGCATTTTCTCCGCCATCTCCTGGGCGCTCTTCTTGGCCGCTGGGTCCGCCGGCGCCTTTGGTTTAGGTGCTATACAAAACGTTTGGTTTTACTTGCCATTTGTAAATAATAAAGCCGAATTTACAACGTGCAACTGATCTCTAGTACCAATGGCGTACATTAAGTAGGCAGTGGGATAGGCAGTGCCTACCCTGCTGTGGGGGTTGCTACCGGAATTCCCTCAGAAGAGAGAGCTAGCCAATTGTTCATGGGAGAGAAACCGACAGAAAGTAATATAAATTTTAAATTAAATTGTATTAATAACCTAACATGATTTTCCCCTAATTGTGCGTCACTAGACAACTGAATAATACAGTATAATAATAAATGTATCATCCACATATTTAAGGTAGTATTTCCCTAATTTTAATAATAACATATTTAAATTATACATTGTTGATTTCTTTAGACGTGTTTTCTATTGTATATAGACCTATATTGATGTCTGATGTTATGTATGTTGGGAGCTCAATTAAGGTACTTGCGATCTACATACAGTAGAAAGTTTAATTTAACATAAAAAAGAAACAAATACTGCAGCATCTCTGATAAAGGCAATACAACAAATTAGATTAGACTATTATTTTATACTCACTTTCATTTTTATCCGTCTTTTTAAGGAACTTATCCATGGATTGTTGCTGCCCTTTCTTATCTGGAGTGCCCTTCTTGGCTGACTTGGTGGCCGACCCAGGTTTGGGCGGGGCCTTGCTCGGTGGGGACTTCAACAGCTTCTTTGACGAGGGGAACTCGGGAGGATGGCCGATGAATATTTGGTCAAAGTTTACTTTGCCTATGTTGTACTTGTCAAGTGCTGTTTTCTGCAAGGAATAGTGAAATTACATTGCCATATTAAGTGTCTATATACATATTATTATTTTTTCTATCAGGAAAACTGGGCAATCACTGGGGTCGCTCCAGGAAGTCATCTGCATCACGGTCTGCTAGGCTTATCTAGGAGTTAGGCTGGCAGCAATAGTGCCTACAGCCAGTTACTCAATATAGACGCACACAGACATCTAGTTGCAGAGAACTGATCTACCATTGGCATGCAGTTGGTCAATTCCAGGGTAGGCAGCTGCTAGTTTGCGCCTGCAGCACTGCCTACCCTCAATTCACGCCCCAGATCTATACCTATATTCACAGCAGCATGATACACTACTGAAAACTAAAACTACGAAACTGAAGTGGCAGTGGGCGGGGCACATTGCTCGCAGGACTGATCGCCGATGGGGTCTGAAGGTTCTCGAATGGCGTCCGCGGACCGGGAGACGAGCTGTCGGTAGGCCTCCAACCAGATGGAGCGACGACCTGGAGATCCTGGACGACCTTAAGATCGCGGGATCGCGTTGGATGCGGAAAGCACAAGACCGGTCTGAGTGGAGAGCCGTGGGGGAGGCCTATGTCCAGCAGTGGACGTTTTTCGGCTGACATGATGATGATGATAATACACTACAGTTCGCTCTGACCATGAACCAACCTTAATGGTAATGACTCCTTCGGACTGCTGCACGAACTGCTTGAGGAACAGGCGGTTCTTGTCTCGCGAGTAGACACCCTTGCGCCGGCGCACGCGGTCGTGCGGCGCCAGGCCCACCTTACCGCCCGCCGGTTCGGAGTCCTGGTACTGTTCCACTTCGTAGCAGTATGATGACGCTGGGAGCATCACTTTGCTGGAATAAATTATTAAGTTAATCATTAAATTACTGGTTCGAAATCCTGCCAGGCAAAAACAATATTCTTGTTATTATCAGATTAAAATCTGACCAAAACATTTTAATATAGTCCAGGATTAACCAGAAAACGCTTACTAATTATAAGTTAACTTCAAGGTGAAGAAGTTACTTCATCCCATTACTAGAATTGTGGCCATATTGTCCAATAGCATTCACCATCTCTTTTTATCCTCAAGCTATACCATGCGACAAAAAGAAGTACTTAAAATGATTGTGATACAATACAATAAAAAAATCTTTATTGCACACCACATCGGTACAAAAATTTAACACTGCCACAAAATTCAGGGTAGACAATATGTGAGTCTGTGTGTTAATCAATAAAACCTCTGTTTTTTTAGTAAAAGATTGGCAACCTGTTTTATTTTGCTATGACTCGATATCTTAACTGTAGTCAGTGAAACTAATGGCCTTCAGAGATTATTCAGTTGGCTTCCTTGATCAGTAGGCACATTAAAATAACTAAGTTAGTTCTTTTATGCAAAACAGATAACAACAGCATTACCAACCATGCAATAATTATCGTAAATGTATGATATTTTTATGTCATATACAATATAAAATAATAACAGGGTACCGCACAACAATTTTACTGTTTTATACAATAATTTATTAAATATTATGATATTTTTGGAAACTTAATGTGGAGTAAACAATGTGAGCATAAAAGGAAACGCACCATTCACTGATTGCTACAAATTAAGCTACGAATTCAATCAACATGAACGCTACTACCAACATAATCATCAAAAAAAAAAGAACATGAGGACTTAGTAGTCTGTAGAAGACATAGATATACAAATTTAAGTAGTAGTCCATATAAAAAGTTTATTTTTAATAATAATATTTTAGACATACCATACTTAATTAATCAAAACAATACGCAATCCTAAATAAACCCTAGCTTTTCATATATTACATGAATAAATGTATGCAATAAAACTACAATAATTTTGTGTGTGCATATTGGCAACATTGGATAACAATCATTTCAATAATTTTATATTCCAAATGTTATCAACTTTTTTTTTATGCTTGCTGTATTGTACCTACTCTTATTATTTTTGTCTTATTCAGTGCTTTGGTGTCATACATCCCGCTGATACTATCCCGCTGTTACGAATAAAATAAAGATAAAAATAACCTCCTTCAGGTAGTTCAATAAGAAAAAGAATAAAATATAATAAATAAATAAATATCACGGGACAATTCACACCAATTGACATAAGTAAGAGTCCCAAAGTATGCTTAGAAAAGCTTGTGTTATGGTACTAAGCAACGGATAAATATAATTATATAGATAGATACATACTTAAATACATATTAAACACCCAAGACCCGAGAACATATTTTTCATACAAATATCTGCCCGACACAGGAATCAAACCCAGGACCTCAGCTTCGTAGAATAAGAATAAGAATGGTTTATTGTGATAAAATAGATACACATACAGAAACACTGAAATATACACATCCATGCCTATAAAGCTATGCTATATGCTAATAGTTGGGTAAAAAAATAAGTATTTTAATCTTAATTAGGTTTGGGTTGATAATCCGTGTTCTCAAGCCATCTTTTTTGTGGTGTTCTGAATATTTTCAAGAACCATCCTCGGTTTTCAAAGCACCCTGATAAGGTCACACCCTTTAAAATGATTATTACTTGAATTGAATCATTTTCTGCATGTTTTTATTAGATATATTGTTCGTTTTTGTGTGTTTTTAGATATATTGTTCTGTTGCACAGCACAATTTCTGTGACCGATAAAAGTGGTCTCGCTGGAAGGCCAGCACTGGCTCCACCCCCAGAGTCTGCATTTATCCAGAGGCAGGACCTTTGTTTTTTTGTTGTTTTTATTTTATACTTCTGTTGTTTTTGTAGTAATATGTGTGTATTATGTGTGGAATAAACTATTTAATTTCATTTCATACATCCTGTTTTTAAAATGAATCAATGCAATTTTTCTAATTTCAAATAATAGTTTTTTTTTATTGTGGCTAGCAACCAAAATGTAAGTAGGTACATATGTAAGTATAACCAAGATGTAAGTACAATGTGACACGGACTTACCTCCCTGGTGGTTGTTTCTGGGATGTGATGGAGAGGATGTGAGCCTCCTGCCAGGAGTCCCCCTCCAGGCAGGCCTCCACTGTCTCACCAACAAAGAACCTCTCCCTCACAAAGTTGAAGACATCCTCAGACATCTCAGCAAATGAACTTCTCTTGGTCCTTGATGCTAAGTACAATATGGGGATCCTCAGCTCCATAGGAAAGTCTTTGAGTGATCTCCTTGCAGCCTTCTCACTTTCCAGTGCCTCTGCATAAGTCAAGTTGTTCTTCCCTGTCATCTCACATGACCACACCATGGAGTTAACCAATATAATCCTCTCACAGTATTCTCTGTCAACAAATAACAACAAAAACATGAATAAACATCACGCAGCCGCGACGCGGACGATCGACGTCGCCAAACATCGTGTCACGCTCTCGTAATTGCGCGATCTCCCGCTCATTAAAATGTCAGCGGTCTTTCTAGCCGACTAAAAACACTATTATCTATCATTGTACAAAAAATGCGCGGGATTTCCCATGTTTGCGATAACTCACTCGTAGTCTTTGAAGATCTCGTCGGTGATCTCGCAGTGGAAGACCTCATCGTCGTCCCGCAGATACCCTGACGCCGCCGATTTCTCGAACGCTTTTCTTTTCAACAGAGGCATGTTAAAGAGTTCGCGGGTCACAAGGATGGCACAACGATTATCACACCGATTTTCGAGCACACCGGGCCTATACTTCACACAACTTTATGCGGCGCATCTATAGCAGTATTATTTTGGATTATACATCAAGAAATTACTTTAATTTACAACAAATATCGAGAGAAAATTGTTGCGTGGTTTCGATTGACAAGCCAAAGCCAAAAAACGGCGCGCTGAACCACAGGTTAAAAAATATCTCGGCCGGCATATTTTTTTCAAACGTTTGGTTGGACTGAGGTTGGAGTAGAAGGCGGATGTACTCTAAACTGAGTTTAGTAAACTTTAGTCAAAACGTAGCGATTGTAATCGGTCATAACAACTCATAAAATAAAATTACATTTGCAAGAGTAAAAATAAAATCAGCTTATAATAAAGAGTACCATGTTTTTGTAGTATACATCATTAATGACACAATACACACTTTCCATCTTTAGTTTTAGTTCTTCCACCAAATCATAATTATTCAAGAAGTTGTGCTTAGTAACAAGTGCTCTCGAAAGAATTAAATGACTGGATTAATTTTCCGAAGTCATTATTGATTAATTAGTTGTAGTCGTTGCACTTGCAGCGTGATTAAAATTTCTTCTAACAACCCGAACCGATGCTTGTCTTGTCATTGTCAGTGTCACAGTCACAGTCAGTCAGTCACACTCAAAGAGTAGTATAATATACGGGGAAAAGAGAGCCCTCTCTCGTCTCATTCATGCAGACTGTTTTGAGCGCCGTCTGCATTTCCTAACTAGTACCATTGATGTATATATCCATCCATACGTATAGCTATTAATAGTCACAGGTATTCTTTTACTTTACTGGATTTGCTTCCCAGCTCAAACCACATAAAACTAAAAAACAGGGCTGCAAAGAGAAGTGAGACCGCTTGAATTCAGTCTTCTTAAGTTTAACCAGCCTCAATTTTCCGTTTGCAGCACTGTCTTTACTTTTTATGTGGACGATGTGCACGAGTTTCGATTGCAACGTAGCCATCTTGTTCCTTGTTGAGCGCGAATAGACGCCTGCCTGACATAGAGGGTTGCTACACAAATATTTGTAACGACTGAGCGGATACAATTATGTTTTTATATTAGAAATTACAATACGATTGTCAATTTCGAAAATAAAGTTCATTTTTGCGGTAATTATCAACGACAAATATTTTTAATAAATAAAATTTTGTGATCTCAAGCTTTCAGTGACATCTATCTGAAACAAACGACAACAATCTGTTTTATTTTAGTTAGATAAAGGAGATGGCGGCGCTATCGACATGAATTAGTACGGTATAGGCGACTGTCCCCCCCCTGGTCACACTTTAGTGACATTGACTGACAGACGTACTTTGTTTGCTTGCAAAGGGCGATGTTGAGCAACATTTATTCAGATTTTAATATTGTTAAATAAGTGTAATGTGATTGCAAATAGTATTTGAAGAAGTATTGAAGATGCCGAAAGAACAATACAGGGAAACCGACTTTGGGAGAAAAATGTTAGTTAGGTTATGTTTACTCTTTATGCATAAAAAGCGCTTATTATTTTACCTTTTACTGCATTATTTATACACCTAACTGATCACTTATGTAATTTTAAACTACAATTTAAGCTTCTGGCTAACACTTGCTAAAGATTTTATCAAACTTTCTCGAGTACTTTTAACGAGAATGACGTAAAATGTAAAGTACCACATGTAAACTATTTCTTATATTTTTTATGCTACGAAACAAAGTAATTACTCTTTATATACTTTCAACTTGTTAAAACTTAACTTCAGCCTCTGATTTGTAACCAAACAACGTAGATAAAACACAAAAAAGTATATGTTCAAGCCTAAACATAATTGATTTGTGTTATGTTTTAAGCTCCCATGTCACATTCAACGTAGACAGCGCGTCTGATATCCAGCAAGCCGCGCATATCCGTGTGATCACTAAGAACCTGTATGCTCAGGATGGCCAGAGGGTGCCAGCTGCTTACGGGGTGCTGGACAGGAGAATGGTAAGCTGTATTTGGTAATTTTTTCGGTATAATAAATGATAATAGCCTGTGAAATTTTTAACGCTATCCAATACTTACTTTCTGAAGTGGATAGGAGGAGACAAGTGGTGATAGTAACTACCTACAACTTTATGGTCTGAAGGGCCTAATGTCTAGAAAATTAACACTGTTTAGCTTTTCTTCACAAAATTATGCGCCAAAGGTCACTAACTGTTGTTATATTTTCAAGCTACTATGTTCCTTTGTCTATTCAGGGTACCAACCAGAAGAATGCCAACTGTGACACTTGTGGGCTGGGCCTGGCAGAGTGTGTGGGCCACTACGGTTACATCGAGCTTGCTCTGCCTGTCTTCCATGTTGGATACTTCCGATCCATCATCACAATATTACAGACTATTTGTAAGGTAAGATATCTGCTGATAACATAATACACCGATTGATAAACAATTGATACCGTTTCTGATTCGCCAATATATCAATGTCATTTTTGAAAAAAAAAAGTGCGAATGAATATAGTACATTCATGAGGTGTTGAAACACAATTCTCTTTCAGATCGGTAATAGTGTATTGTGGCATCACTTGTTAGCCTATAAATATTTGAAAGCTACTAAATATCAAAGGAGAATGAGCAAAATGGTCTATCGGCCTCCACTGAAGCAATGAGTTTGAAATTAATTGCAAAATACTTCACTTTGAGACCGTTAGATCATCATTATGTTGAGAATTTTAATTGCTAAACAATCAATCAATAATTGGCAAAGTACCTTAAAAGAAAATAGTCTCTTATTTGATTTCCAATTAAGTCATGGTAATGAAACCAAAAGTAACAGTACTATACTACATTGTCAAATGATAAAATAATCCTTGGCCACTCATTGCAAATGCAAACACACCTAAGACAAATTACAACATACGTAACATTAAAGAGAAACATGTGTTTTTGATACCGTCTATATTTTGTTGATGATGTTTATCATTAATTTTAGGAATGCTCCAAAGTAATGCTGCAAGAGAACGTAAAGAGATCCTTCCGCCGCAAATTCATGAACCCAGAGCTCTCCTATCTTCACAAGAAAGCCCTCAGGGCTGCGGTCTTGAAGAAAGCCAAGACCTGCACGAAGTGCCCGTACTGTGAATCCTTGAATGGCATAGTCAAGAAGAGTTCAGCAGGGATATTGAAGATCATCCATGATAAGTACAGGAATAAGAAGCCGACGGACCCTTTGGTTCAGAAGGTGTTGCATGAGTTCCACGAGGCCAAGGAGTCCAATAAGGAGCTGGCTGCTATGATTAATAGTGGACTGATCATTGAGTTGAGCCCATTGCAGGTAGTAGTTTTTCTGCTCTAATATTCTATGGGTTGTGGAATTATGATTAAGGCAATAATTGTCCCTTTCGAAAACAAATACCCTAAACTTTATATAAGATTTGGCGATTCTTTTGAATCTTGCAATTGGTCTGTTCCTTTAAAAATTCAGTGCCAATAATCTGACAACTTTGGTTTTGTGACAGTCATGGATTAATTATATTAAAGATCAAAGATATTTAAGGGTTAAAGATAATTCAAATTCAAATCATTTATCCAGTAAATAGGCTGCAATGGGTACTATACATACATATAAATACAAGTACTTATACATTAAGGATTAAGGGTATTAAGGATGATTAGGGATATTAGGATATTAAGGATTAAGGACATTAGAGGTTATGAATATTAAGGTTAGGGATATATTAAAGATTAAATTTTTTATTAAATACACAGGTAATGAACCTGTTCCGGCGGATCCCGGACGAAGACATCCCGCTGCTCGGCATGAACGTGAAGATATCCCGGCCGGAAGACCTGATACTGACGCGCATGCCCGTGCCGCCGCTCTGCATCCGGCCGAGCGTCGTGTCCGACATCAAAGCCGGCACGTGAGTGTCTTAAGAGAAATTTCCCTGCCGGCCGCGCGGCCGCGATAGGTATTCGTTTGGGGTATTGCTGTCTTTATCGCTCGTGACATTACCACTCGCAGCCGTCCCCATGCCTTCCGCAACGACGTCCGTAATTTATATCGAGATAGCCTTGGGTTTCGTTGTCCTCATATTATACGAAAAGTATAGCACAGAAATCAGTGATCTTTTACAATCAAGATATTATTATATTTTCTATGCCTGTGGTTGTTTCGATTTTTGTAAAAAAATTTATTAGTCTGTAATTCTCGTGCAAAGTTGACATCTTTTTTTTTTTTACTTTTGAGCTCCTGTAATTCTGATATTACACATTTATATAAAAATCTAAAAAACCACAGGCATAGATAATTACGTCTAGTCCATACTTACAAAATTTCATCTATTTCTGTTGCCTAGTTTTCAAATGAGACCGGAACTACGTTTGTATGGAGAATGGAATGAAGAGACTTCTCTTAAGTGTGGTGCAAAGTTGTTTCAAGTAACCATTGAGATGACAGAAGT
Source organism: Choristoneura fumiferana (assembly GCF_025370935.1). Lineage (NCBI taxonomy): Eukaryota > Metazoa > Arthropoda > Insecta > Lepidoptera > Tortricidae > Choristoneura > Choristoneura fumiferana. The sequence goes on along the minus strand of NC_133482.1, from coordinate 1,243,362 downwards.
GCCGTGCAGTGAGTCTGTTCAATTTTTAGGTTATATTCCCACTAAAATAATAATCCTTGTAAATTAACCATCTGGTGGTGGATTAATTAATCTATAATATTTATCTAACTTAATAACCCATCTGACCGGTTGGCCAAGAGCCAAAACCATGGAGGGGAACGAGGAGCCCCCGGATCCGGGCGGTGGTAGTTTCACGAACACGATGGAGTTTGACACGCTGAACAATGCACGAAAGCGCAGTCTTAGTTCTTTGGAACTATCATCGCCCGATAGGGCCGAACCTAAAGGTAAAAAGGTGATGCAGGGAACGGACATCGACAACGCATCCATAGCAGGCATTTATAAACACCCTGACTTAGACGCGGAATCCCGCAAATACAACAGTGAAGATAGTGGCCCATTTATTGTTCACATCTCCCGAGACGCGGATTCTAGCAACTCGGGCATTTCACTGCAACCTATTAAGGTTGGTCTTGCCTTTGCCAGAGATAACGTCCAAAACATCAAAAAAGATGGTATCAAGTCCGTAGGTAGAAACCGTGTCTCGGTTGAGTTTAAGACCGCTGCGGATGCCAACAATATCTTAGAGAATCCCTGCTTATCACGTCACAAATACAAAGCAAATATTCCATCGTACAATGTTTCTCGAATGGGATTGATTCGTGGTGTACCAGTCGACTGGTCAATGGAAGAATTTGTTGACGCTACTGACCTCATAGACGGACCAGGTAAATTCTTAAAGCCCGGCGCCTTCAGCGCAAGGTAACCAATGAGGGAGGTCCTCCATCATGGGTTCCAACGCAAACCGTTGTAGTGACCTTCGAAGGTCAAAAGCTTCCTCAGAAAAATCTTTGCGTTTTATACATCGTTGAAGGTCGAAGTGTACGTGCTCCCAACAATTCAATGCCGGAAATGTCTGAGGTTTGGTCATATTCAGGCCCAATGCCGCTCTGATGCCCGATGCTTCAAGTGTGCACAAAAAACACCTGGTGAAGGATGCAACATCGCTGCTGAGCATGTAACCTGTTTATACTGCTCAGGCAATCATTATGCGACAGACCAACGTTGCCCTGAATATTGTAGGCAAAAATCTATCAAACTGGCAATGTCGGAACACAGCATCTCTTACCAGGAAGCGTCCTCTCGTTTTCGGCTGTACGTCGTCCTTACGCCGACGTGGCCAAGATTATGTTCGAGCCCAACTCTCCCTCATGGCAGTCTCCTCGCCTGTTCGCCCTCCCCTTCCTCCCCAATCGCCTCCCTCAGCTTCATACCGTAAGACGATCATCCGTAAATCTAGAGCAAGGTCCCCTCTGTCTCAGGCTATGACCGGCAAGCCCATAGAGATATTATCTCGACCCCACAATCCCAACTCCCCAATGGCTACGCCCTATCGTCACGGCGGATGCCAGTTGAGACCCCCAATGATGACCTTATGGAATTACTATTCAAACTTCTCACGAATATAATCGCCAAATGGAGCGATTGTTTACCGCCCGACGTTGCCCCATTAATGGTTTCACTTGCTGAGCGATTATCCTTCTCCAATGGCCCCCCAGGCAATTTTCTTCAATGGAATAGTCGTAGTATCATCCCTAAAAACCAGAACTAATCAATCTCATCAACGAGCACTTCGTTTCAGTGGCGGCCATTTCGGAGACATGGCTGAGACCGGGTTCCCAGTTTAGGATCCCGGGCTTCTCATGCCTTCGGGAGGACCGCGGTGATGGACGTGCTGGTTGTGCGTTATTGATTAAAAGAGGTTACACTTTCTCAAAATCCCTCTCCTCCTCATTCCCATGATATTAACGCTGTTGCGGCCAATGTCATGGGAATTAATTGCGTATCAATTTATATCCCACACCCAAATATCAACTTAATACCCGACCTTTTCTACAATCTTGTTCTCGATCCCACCTCCTCTCCTCATTATGGGTGATTTTAATAGTCATAACACCTCCTGGGTTCATCACATTCTGACATATTTTTCTTCCTTCCTTCTGGACCTGTTTGATGACATTAATGTCGTAATCATCAACGACGGCTCTCCCACTCATCGGGTATATCCCGGACAAAACCCCAACTCTGTTCTGGATTTGTCTGCTAGCTCTCCCAATCTTTCGTGTTCGCTATCCTATCAGGTTCTGAGTCAGTCATTCGGAAGTGATCACTTCCTATAATTATTTCCCAGCCATCCTCTGTTCTTCCCTCACCGTCCCCAACCCTCCTTCAATATAGGTTGGATAAAGCGGACTGGCCAAGCTACTCTCATTATATTGAAAATAAATTAAAAGAGCTAGATCCCAACCTATCAAATCCCTTAGATTTATACCTCTACTTCCAATCGATTCTACTAGAAGCAGCAGATAAGTACATCCCTAAGAAAAAAATACGTAGTAGCAAAATCCTTCACCTCCCTGGTGGATGCAGAATGCACGGCGGCGATCAAAGCAAGAGACAACGCGGAACGTAAGTTTAATGAGTCTGGTCTTTCGATGATTTTGTTGCCTATCAAAAAATTTCTGCCCGTACTAAACGTCTCCTAAATAAAGCAAAAAAGAAAGGATGGAAGGGATTTTGCGAAAGCCTCAACCCTAGAACCCGCCATCGCTGGTATGGAAAATATTAAAGATTTCGGGGCTCTTTCCATCCTGTTTGTTCAGCCTCTCTAACCCTCCTTCTGGTTGGCAGAGTTTGCGGACAAATTGGCTCCTTCATCAGTTCCAGAGAAATCCTGTATCGACCCTCCCTTCCCCTGCGGAACTAGGTCCTTCGACAATCCCTTCACATTCACTGAACTTGAGTTGGCTTTAGATGGACTACGTAACAGTTCCCCCGGAGAAGATGGCATTCCCTATCTTTTTATCCGGAAACTTAATCGCTTCTCAAAGGAACATCTACTAAAAACTGTACAATTTGTTTTTCGTGACTGGTGAAATCCCACAGGAATGGACGAGCCAAATTATTATCCCATTCCTTAACCAGGGAAGGACCCTCAGGTAGCTAGCTCTTATCGCCCAATTGCTTTGTCTGCATCAATTGGTAAAATCTTCGAACATCTTATTAAGAATAGGTTGGAATGGTTCGTAGAAAAGGAAAAATTACTCGCAAACTCTCAGTTCGGATTCCGTAAAGGAAAAAGTACAATGGACAACTTATCGATTCTGACCTCAGACATTAGATGGGCCTTCTCCAAAACAACATCTCGTTGGGTGCTTCTTGGACATCTCTGCCGCATACGACAATGTTCTTCTTCCAGTACTCAGAGCAAAAATGCTTCAGCTGAGTATTCCTGCGAGGATAGTTCACTTTGTTTGTAAGTTGTTCATAGGACGTACCATAAAAATTCGATCTGGCAATAGTTTCCTCCTCCTCGTACCCTATGGCAGGGACTCCCTCAAGGTTCGGTGCTCTCCCCTCTCTTTATAATATATATACGTATGATATTGAACAATCTGTCTCCCCCTTCTGTAGTATACTTCAGTATGCTGATGACTTGGTGCTGTATACCAGTTCTCAGTCAACAGATGCTGCTCTTCTAAACTCAATGAAGCGCTCAGTTTATCTCAAGATCTGGCTAGATGATCATGGTCTGACTTTATCACCATCTAAAAGCTGCATAGTAACTTTCACACGTAAGCAGATCCATTCCTATCATGGATATCCGGTATGATGATGAGGTCATCCCTGTTTGGACGCTGTGAAATTCCTCGGAGTCTTCCTGGATTCTAAGATGACTGGCGTTCCGCATTTGGAGTATGTAACCAGCAAATGCGAAAAGGGTATTAATGTTCTTCGGGCTCTCTCTGGGGTTTGGTGGGGCGCTCACCCATACTGCCAAAAGCTCGTGTACAATGCAGTGATCCGCAGTCAGTTTGACTATGGCTCGCTCGTGATTGAACCCTGTAATAAAATGCTCTTAAAAAGTTGGACCTGATCAAGCCAAATT
>NC_133482.1:1227969-1237517 GCF_025370935.1 Choristoneura fumiferana | reverse complement strand
AGAAAGTATGTTCAAGATGTATAGAAAAAAGTAAAGAGTTGCTGACTGATTTCTATGATCTTCTGCTAAAGAAGTAAATATGTGGATAGCTAGTTTTTTATGATCTCTTGTAAAATTAAATGTTCTGCAGGTTCTAGACGTAATAGATTTTTGGTTTGCGGGTTAACGACCATTAGAAAATGGACAAGTGGAGAGCATGCATTGAACAATCGAAATTTCTTAAACAAAACTCCCTCATCAAAATCAAATGCGGCTTTCGCTGCCGTCGTTGTCGTATCTATTTTAGTTTATCTATTGCGTATTGCCATTTTATTTATTTTAGCATTAGAAAGAAGGTAAGCGATCTTGAAGTGTCTTATATTTTTATTGAAAAACACTTTTGAAAAATAAGTCACAGCTAATATGTAACAATTAGCAAGGAAATGTGATCATTTACATTCTTTTGGTATCATAAGTAATAGTTACTGTTTTTTTTAAAACGTTTTTCAATGAAAAGACTCGTCAAGGTTGTTTACCTTATTTCTAATGCTAAAAAAAACGAAGTATAGTTAGCAGCGAGTGCAGTGCATAACATAAATGTAATATCAGGGCATACATGTCCTCTTACCAGGTGGGGGTGCCAGTCCACGTGGCGAAGATCCTGACGTACCCCGAGCGCGTGTTCCCGGCGAACCTGCAGTGGCTGCGGCGGCTGGTGCGCAGCGGGCCCGACCACCACCCCGGCGCCAACTACGTGCAGCAGCGCGCGGCTGCCGCACAAGAAGTCCTCAAGTATGGCAAACCGAGAGAAGATCGCGCAGGAGCTCAGGTGAGGCGTAAGCAGTGGAGGCGCTGAACCAGACTCAATGAGGGCTATCGTTTTTTGTCTTACTAGATGGGCCATTGTTGCGTGAGGTTTTTAAGTATGGCTTTCAAAGTCTGTTATTACGGGCGTGAAAACAAAGTTTAGATTAAAATCATATTTAATACACCTTCAAACCGTACCATAAAAATATCGAGCAACCACAGTGTTGCGCAGTCTCTTTTGCACGGAAAAAAGGGAGGACAAAAGTTTCCGAAAGACAAAACTGTCTCAAAACACAGACATTTATTGCCCCGGAACGCATATTTGCCATAATTAATTTCAGATATTGCAAATATTCACAAAATTATTCTAATTATAAATAAACCGCGTAGCTCACCAAAAACTATGAGATTTGACATTTCGGAGACCTCACGCTACACTAGCGCCTCTAGCGGCAAATTCATACGCGATAGCCCTCATTAGAACTACTGTGAGAGACAAACTTAGGGGCTGTTTAATTGATGGATAAATGTGATGCCGTCTCTGTCTATTCGAACAAAACAAACAGAGACGGCATCACATTCCGTCAAATATATTTAATCAATGGACGGTGAAACAGGGGGTTAGACTATTAAAATAATACTTGCATGTTTTACGAGTTAATTTTGCTAAGTGATACTGTGTACAATATAAAAAGTCCCTGATGGTCCTAAAGGAAGACCAGCGTGGTCAGCGCAGCATTATGCTGATTTAGAACCATTTCGTGACTGTGCTTCACTTTGTCTTTCTTTCTCTATGTTCAGTCACGAATAAATGTTTTCCCTTCTCTTTCTCGAGCCGCGCCCACCCACATCACAGCCAGGTCCTAAGATAAGATAAGATAATGATTTATTTACCAAAATTAAGATTACACAGTCATAGAGATATACAATACAATATTAATCGCCATGCTACTTATGAACTAAAGTCATCTGACTTCCACTCCATCTGAATTTCCACTACGGTATAAAATTGTGGTAAAGTGAGCCCCTTGTTCCAGTGCGGCGACATAGTGGAGCGCCACCTGGTGGACGGCGACGTGGTGCTGTTCAACCGGCAGCCCTCCCTCCACAAGCTGTCCATCATGTGTCACAAGGCCAAAGTGCAGCCGCAGCGGACCTTCAGGTGACCAGCTGATCGACTTAGGCTGAGTTCAGTCACGGCGGGAATCGCGCGGTTTTAGCGCACCGTCTCTTTTCAGAGTATCGCTTGACAAAGTGACGGTGCGCTAAATCCGCCGTGTCTAATCTAAACACAGCCTTTATCCGACCACAGACATTCAATGATGTGAAAACCTAGAACTTATTGCAAAATAATTAATCTGTTCAGTAAATCGAGTATTTTTGTCTATTTTATTATTTACAATACTTGATTCCATTCCAAAGACTGTAAATCAAAATTGTTTATTCATCCGCGCATTAATCGATTTTTAAAATGTCAAATTTTTCACCATCTCTACGCTAGTCGCTACCACAGATTATATTATTATATTCAATCAAGAAATAATGTCAGATTATGACGAAGATTTTTCAAATGAAAAATAAATATTGAAATCAAGTGAATTTTGGTGAAAAAATCAATTAGACATCTAGTTAAAAAACACGAATTATAGATAAATGTGTTATTGATTCGATCCAGCTTTGTTTACACTTTTAATAAATTGGATAGGCATAAACCATTTAGGTAAACCGCCGTAAGCACGACCCACCTTGTCGTAGTAAGTTTTCATCAAGGAAGCTTCTGGGTCGTTTATTGTGTAAAGGTCCTGCTGCAGGTCGAGTTTATAGTGGTTTACCTATAGACATCAATGGATTTGGTTTTGCATTAAAATTTGGACGCGTTTTAAATCTCCACGGAACATGTACAGTCACCTGCATTAATATCTGCCACAGAGGAGCTTGCGAAACGCCCTACCGGTCTTAGAAATAGAGTTGTATCAGATATTTATGCACACTTTATGTACATGCTTATATTTTTTGCCAGGCGTCTATTCAAACATAGTTTAAGGGCGTCTGGCAGGGGGTTGCAGCCCTACAAAGTGTCTGGTAATGAAGGAAGTGATTTCTTATAAAATTCCGAATAAAATGTTGTAAAATTGAGTTTTGTACTACCTATAACGAATTTGAGGTGCAATTTTATTCACCTATACTATCTGTAACTTGTCAAAGCCCACAACTTAAATTTCATAGTTGGAGATCGATCTTACTTATGTTAGGGATATATGTAAAAAAAACTTTCAGCTTTTATAAAATAACGAAGGTCTGGCAGAAACGGGCTCTGGATAACATAGGTAAATTACAAAGATTTTTAAAATTTAAAGGATTCTCTATGTTTTGCCGCTAGGCGTACAAATATTTGTTTATTTTAACAATAATATAAAATATACTTAAATTAACTTGTTATCTCCAGGAATTCAAATTTAATATCGAGAAATTAATTAACCTAATACTTAATCCTAAATCCAAATTAGTCCAAACAATAGCAAGACAGTATACATTATTTTCAAATCGATGCATCATCAATAAAATTTAATAATTATAAATAATTATTATAAAATTAGGAAACAATAAATAAAATTAAAATAAAACTAAATTATATGTCATCATTTAAAAACTGTTCCACGGTGTAATAACGTTTATCCAATAATAAAGATCTCAATTTCTTCTTAAACTGATTAAGATTCAGTACTTTAATATTAGCGGGAATCTTGGTCCATTAGTGCAGAGCTTTTTGCTTACCGTGTTAAACTTTTTTTTTATAAGAACTGTCTTGGCTTTTGTTGATTAGTGGCATCATAAATATATCCGTATAGTTTTCCTGTATGATGTGACCAGGGTTTCTTTACAGGTTCAACGAGTGCGTGTGCACGCCTTATAATGCGGATTTTGACGGCGACGAGATGAACATGCATCTGCCGCAGACGGAGGAGGCCAGGGCCGAAGCGCTCATACTAATGGGGGTGAGTTCCATCTGATACTATATTTTATGTGTTCTGTGTCTGAAAGGAAATAATGGAACCCTTAAATGATCATTCGTGTCTGTCTTTCTTTGGTCCTTTTGAGTATAAATATCATAAGTAAGTTTAGAGTAAGTTTATTTTTCAAAACGACACTGTTCGATTCCCGAACTGGGTACAACTTTTTTTGTAATGCAGTTTTTCTTGTTACTAAAATCGATGACATGGTTCCTAAGAACAGATCTTCGTATCGGCTCTGTGCACGACATCAGCGCCACCTAGCGTCCGCAACTTTTTTGGCTCTGATGTTCTGACGTTTTGAAATTTCATCGCGACATTGTGACAAAAATCATAACGTATTAATTTATAATACAAAATTACTCTGATACCGTGATTTGGGTGGACAAAAGGTTGTGAATTCATTTTTGGTCATTAAAATTAAATGAGGTAAGTAAAATTTATTCAAAAAGTGTGTTTTATTTTCGTTATGTCAGGGTTTGTTGGTTTCTTTGAATAATAGTCAAATTACATAATTGTTCTTATATCGCTAGTAATAAATTAAATAATTATCGTTTTCAGATCTAAATGAGTATCATTTTGAAGATCGGTTTTGTGAGTATCACCCAATATAAAATTTCAACCACAAACCGTTTCATAAGGGAAATTGTTGCTAGAAATGTCCGAGGTGTAGAGGAATTAAGAACAAAACAGGGACAGTGTTCAATAATTCAAGCTCGCATCATAACACAAACATCTATTACTAAAATTAGGTAGTTAAAGTCTTTACAAATTGCTTTGTTAATGACAGATTCATATGAGTATGACAGATGGCAGAGCCTAGATTATTTCTTCTTTTGGCCACTATGAGCGCTGCGATAGATTTCATTACCCCCACCTAGTACTTCGCACCTTCCCAATATCCTATAGTTTCAGACAGTCAGACTTTCCCATAGTGACCGATCTAAATGTTACACCCTGTATTGTCCAGAACAAATCCAACTTGGTAACCCCGCGCAACGGCGAGCTGCTCATTGCAGCGACCCAAGACTTCATCACGGGCGGCTACCTCATCACGCAGCGGGACACGTTCTTCACGCGCGAGGAGGCGCAGCAGCTCGCGGCGTGCTTGCTCGCCGGGCCCGACGCCCGCATGCCTGTCGACATGCCGCCGCCCGCCATACTGAAGCCGAGGAGACTGTGGACCGGCAAACAGGTGTTCAGGTGAGTAATGTAACTCGTGCAGTGGGAAAAGGCGATTTACTCCAGGCCAGATTGAAGAGGCTAGCAATCATTTTAATTATTTTTTAATCAGTTATTTGAATAGTTTATTCATGATTTATATTTTTCTCATTTTTATTTCATTCATTCCATGTGGTATTTTAATGTTATGCTATTATAAATAAATAAAATATTGTCTTCAACCAAGTAAAAATTGAAGCCGTGGTGGCCTAGTGGTTTGACCTATCGCCTCTCAAGCAGAGGGTCGCGGCTCGCACCTCTGAGTTTTTCGATATTCATGTGCGGAATTACATTTGAAATTTACCACGAGCTTTGCGGTGAAGGAAAACATCGTGAGGAAAGCTGCAGGAACCTGCGAAGCGATTCAATGCTGCGTGCGAAGTTCCCGATCCGCATTGGGCCCGCATGGGAACTATGGCACAAGCCCTCTTGTTCTGAGAGGAGGCCTGTGCCCAGCAGTGGGACGTATATAGGCTGGGATGACGATGAAGTAAAAATTAGATCCATGTAATAAAACAAGTTAAAATGACATAAGGACCTCTGCAAAGTATCGCCTGAGTCAAACAATGGTTCAGTGATCATCGAAAACCTATACGAGTATATATTGAACCCAGCTCAGTAGTTACCAAAGTTCTATGTCTACAGGTCTCGCTCCCGGTTCTTGTTTTATTACAGTTTTTTAAGTTACTTTGTAATAAAACAACTGACGAATCTTTTGGTTCTGCAGCTTAATACTGAAGCCGAACAAGCGGTGCGAAGTGAAAGCGAATCTAGAAACAAAGGGGAAGAACTACACGCGGGATAAAGACATGTGCATCCAAGACTCGTGTACGTAATCTTTACAATATTTGCAAAGTGCCAATGACAGAGAAATTTATCACATTATGACATTATGAGATGTCAAGTTTACTTTAGAATCTTATACTTATTTTTTAACCGACTGGTTCTATGTTCTAATGTTTGTATTTTTTTTTATGTATGTTCGCCGATTTTTTTATTCGAAAGGGTACTCTTCTGAGGTGGTCCCATTGACACCAAGTCAAGATCTGATGATGGGATCCTAGTTAAATCGAGGGGATTTTTTTTAACAAAAAAATTAAAAAATAACAAAAAATGGAACCGACTACAAAACCCTTGAAAATATTTTTCTTGCACTAGGTACCTACTAGCTCGAAGTCGGTGTCTCAGCACGTCCCAGCAGGATGGATTGAAACCCATAGTATGTAGGTGAGGTTGACGACTATTATCCCATTCCTGCTGGCTCGTGCTGAGGCACCGACTTCGAGCTAGTAGGTATCTAGTGCTAGAAAAATATTTTCAAGGATTTGTAGTCGGTTCCATTTTTGTTATTTTTTTATTTTTTTGAAGTCGGGTTTACTTTTTTGTTAGATTTTTTTTACTAATATTATCAATGCTAAGGTTTTTGCATTTATACGCGCGTGCGCTTTATGTCCACGCAATAAGAGTAATAAAAGCTTTTAAAAAGACGTTTTGCCGTCGACACACATTGTTTCGCGTCGGCAGAGCCAATCGTAGCCAATTTCGCTCTTATTGGGTGAACATAAAGCATTTTTTGATGGCCATATATAATCTAAGGCTAAAACCGATTCCGCGTGAATACATATGGGGAGACCATAAATCAGCTAATACAAATTTTCTCATGTTTTTTTTTTGGACAGATGTCATAATCCGGAATTCAGAGTTGCTCTGCGGCTCTATGGACAAGAGTACCTTAGGCTCGGGTACTAAAAGCAGCATCTTCTATATCCTGCTGCGGGACTGGGGCGAGGAGCACGCCGTGAGAGCCATGTGGAGGTGAGCCAAGTGTACCTTAATAAACGTTGTCACTATGACCTAAACTCTTGTGTCTAGGAGTGAAAGATGAGAGCAGGCTACAGCCATTTTTAATTCCAGGCTAGCTCGCATGGCATCCTACTACATGATGAATAGAGGCTTCAGTTTCGGCATCATAGACGTGACACCTGGGAAGAAGCTGATTCAGGCCAAAAATAAACTGCTGGAGTCAGGGTACTCCAAGTGTGACGCTTACATCCTGGAAATGGAGAAGGGCACGCTCCAGTGCCAGCCTGGCTGCACCATGGAGGAGACTCTGGAGGCCGTCATGCTGAGCGAGCTGAGTAGCATCAGGTACCGTGACAGCACATTTTCATCATCATCATTATATCAGCTGTAGGACGTCCACATTTGGAAGCGTGAACCTGCGGCTTTAGTCATCCGTTCATCTACAGCAGTGTTTTTCAACCTTTTATCTACACCCTTATAGTAAATCCTCAATTATGCGTTCAAAAACCATAGGTAATGACCAGCATTACGACATTGGATTCTATTATGAACACGGCTGTAACGTTGTGGTCATAACGATACAGAAATCTGTATCGTAATGTGATTTCATACATCATTACAGCACGGGAGGGGGGGGGGGAGCGCGCCGCGACCACGTGCAGCAGCAGGTCGTCGCGGGCGCAGCTCGTGGGGCAGACATACCTACCTAGTTAGAGTTAATGCAGGTCATTCTCAATGGTTCTTGAGCACATGATAGAGGATTTAATATATGGATATAGATAAAATATTGTATGCAACTGTACGTAATTAGGCCTTAAAACACTCATGTGACCCTATTATGTAACTCGGCTATGCCTCGTTTCATAAACCCACACTCGTGTTTTAAGGACCCCTATTACGATACAGTTGCATAAAATAATATTTCGTGACACGACCCCTTTAGTATGAACAAATATTTCGCGACCCCCCCTACCCGTTGCTTATTTTTCATTGTATTTTATTTTGTGACAAATATTACTAGCTAACATTTTCTTAATCAATATTTTTAAGCCTATTGTTTTTTTCTTTACTGAAGCATATAATATTAATAATACTAGTTAATACTAGATAATAATAGTACATAATATGTACTAGTAGTATCACTTTGTCAAAGTCAAAGTCAAAATATCTTTATTCAATTTAGGCTATAACAAGCACTTTATGAATGTCATAAAAAACTACCACCGGTTCGGAAAAACCTCTGTTGAGAAGAATCCGGCAAGAAACTCAACGCTTGAATCCCAGGAAGATATGAAAAAAATTAAAACCCTCACATTCACCCTAAAAGTCCTGACATTTCTTAGTTAATTTGAATGATACAAAGAAAATGACACTTTATTCCTTTTTCAAAAGATATAAATTATATTGCTAACAATTAATTTTTTAGATTTAAATTGTTAGCAATAATTTATAAAAAAATAAATAAATTCAACTTTATCTATGAGACATTCAGATTTAAATTTCGATGTAAATTTTTGTTGTATGGTGGGTCTCAGGAAGATATGGCAACCCTAGCCCCAACGGCCATCTGTTCTCCGCACATTTTGTTCAATCGCTAGCTACACTCTCGACAGAGTGTTCGTGGTTGTAGGTTGAGGAACAGTAGTGAACCATCGTGATGACTTTCTTGGGAAAACAGTGAGGTGCCTTCCATACTGTAGCGCTGGAGCCCGGAGTTCGTGATTGCCAATAGAGATAGACAGCAGTACGGTATTTGACAACTCCTGATTTTGCCATATCTTAATATTATTATGAAAATATAGATATAGGTACAGATAGTGTTTAGCGAAGAGAAAATTTAAATCGGTTGAAAATTGGATTGATAGTGATTTTTTGAAAAGTCTATATACCTGTCTCTTTCTCAAACGCTTTTCTCTATGCAGCAAGTATGGCGGTACTGGCGTGTGACGTCACATGCCAGTATGTCTTTCTCTGTCTAATCTTGCATTTCAAACCTTTATAACTTTGTTATTTGTAAAGGTAGCTTAAAAATTGTTTTTCTATTCGATGACAGGCATTGTATAGTTTTAATTTATAAAACATATACAAAATAGTCAAATACCGTATAGATCGTGTCTCATCAACATTTTTGACTGCTATAGTTTTATTTTATGTTCTTTTTATAGAGAATTGGCTGCCAAGGCTTGTTTCCGCGAGCTGCATACTACGAACGCACCTCTAATTATGGCCCAGAGCGGATCTAAAGGTAAAAACAAAAAAAAAGGTAAATACAATCTAAGGGTCTTCAAGGCTAGAGTGAATAGGCTGTTACTGAACCAGTGAGATACACCTTTGGCCTCATCTGCACTTTACGTCAGGTGAGATAGGGGTCAATCACGGTCAGTTTTATGTAAAAAAAAAACTAGTGCCTCCTTCTTTTTAACAAGTTTGAGTAGCAGCGTTCAAGAAAATGAAAACTTTCTCAACTTGACTTGGTCTTTATGCTAATGTGTGTTTGTGTAGTTCTGGTAGTCCTAAAAGCATGTCTGGCAGGGTCGCCATGTAATATAAGAAGGACGTGGTGAATAATTTATTGAATTAGGCGTTACTTTGCGGAGGTCCGTATCAATGAACTAAAAGAATTTCTTTGCTCACCCGCGACCTTATGATAGCTAAGTTTATGCAAGATATGTGTGTTCATGCAGTACCTCCCCTCCACACTGTACACACACAACGTTATAACGTTTG
>NC_133482.1:1156037-1220152 GCF_025370935.1 Choristoneura fumiferana | reverse complement strand
GAAAGTAATGCTGAGATGGTTTGGGCGTGTCGAGAGAATGAATGAAGAACGATTGACGAAAAAAAGTGTATGAAGCGAGTGTGAATGAAAGTGTTGGAAGGGGTAGACCTAGGCGGACGTTTCGAGACCAAATCAGGGACGTCTTGAAAAAAGGCCAGGTCAAGAGTACCCTAAACCGAAGAGCATGTATGAAGGGAATAATGAAAGTGGACGAAGCGAAACAAGTATGTAAGGATCGTAGCAAGTGGAAAGAAGTGGTCTCTGCCTACCCCTACGGGAAAGAGGCGTGATTATATGTATGTATGTATGTAAAGCAACAAAAAATCTAATTTTGCAGTTAATCGAAAATTAATCTGGTTTTCAGATGATAATTTTTTTTAATGGTATCAACATCCCTATTGTGACTTTAGTATCCTACGACTGCCGATGGAAAAGATGGGTAACGTGTATCGAATATGCATGCTTATATAGTTGCGTCATTCCAGAATGTTCCTCAAGACGATAGCAGCGAAGGTGCGCAATTTACGAGCGAAATACGCGCACTGCGGGCCGATCGTGTACCAGTTGGAGCGGCTGACGCTGACGCAGCTGGTCAAGTTCATCCGCGTGTGCCACGACAAGTACCAGCGCAGCGTCATCGAGCCCGGGACCGCGGTCGGCGCGCTCGCTGCACAGGTCAGTGAATCATCATCATCTGCGAGCCGAAATATCTCGAAGGTTCACCAACAAACTGCTGCAGTTTGGTGGAACTGTTTATACAATAAGTATTTTTTATGTACGGTCACGCACGAGCGTTAATTTGAGACCCATTGCGTCAAGAAATCCTTTGAACTGACATACAACATGACAGATATTCGATCTTAAGTGGGTCCCAAGTGGGCGACCGTACTTCCTTTTTAGTTTTTCAGATAAATAAATTTCAAAAAGGCTGCCTGTCCACTGGAGCGGAGCGAGACAATATCCACCGTTAGATTTATTTAAATCTCCAATCTTCTTCAGTAGACAGGAAGTTAGTAGCTTAAAAGTTATGGACTTTGAAAAAAAACGTCATAAATTAAGGACTCTTACGTTGTTTTAGTGCTAATTATTAATTAAGAATTGGGCACTAATGTATTCGAGAAATTAACTTCATTTGACCTGTAGATTGTTCCCCTTAAAGTTAAGTGCGTTTATTACCTGCTGAGCTGGCAACGTTGCATTTTTGTTAGTTTTTCCCGATTATTCTACTTCTTAATATATAAGTTAATGTGTCTACTCCAATAATTATTCATGATAGACTTTTATATTCCTTTAAAACGAATTAATGTTTATGACCGGTTTTTAAAGAAAATAAAAGTCTATAACGAATAATTATTGGAGTAGACACATTAACTCATATATTAAGAAGTGTTCTATCAGACAACATTATTAATATTCATTCAATTTTTATGGAATAATCGAGAAAAACTAACAAAAATGCAACGTTGCCAGCTCAGCAGGAATAAACGCTCTCGGATATCATAAATAACACGGTGTATTTTAATCGTTAGAGTATCGGCGAGCCCGGCACCCAGATGACCCTCAAAACGTTCCACTTCGCGGGCGTGGCCTCCATGAACATCACGCAGGGCGTGCCCCGCGTCAAGGAGATCATCAACGCGTCCAAGAACATCTCCACGCCCATCATCACCGCCGAGCTGCTGTGCCCGCTCGACCAGGAGTTCGCCCGCCGCGTCAAGGGACGCGTCGAGAAGACCACGCTGGGAGAGGTACAAGTCCACGCGCGTAGGAAGACCCCTGGGTGGCTAGTGGAGGGGATACGTGTGCGCATCTGTCAACTATAGTCGTTCCAATCGTTTATTTAACTTTTGACAGATCAAGCACGTGAAGTTTTACAATAATTTTCGGACAATTTAGACTATAAAAACCGTTTTGAAGTAAATCGATTTTATAAATAAAACTTACATTTAAAATTATTTTGATTATATTTTATATGAAAATCATTTAAAAATAATAAATACATTAATATGCATTTAGGATTAAAAAGTTAAAACAACTAAAATAGGCACTGTAATACTATGTTTAATTATACCACGGGAGTCTCGTTGTGAGTGACAACAAACTGGCGTCGCTGCCGCGTCCAGTGTTGCCGCTTCATAAATGTCAAAATTACTAAATTACCGTCGGAAGTGATAAACATATTAAATTAACATAAATGGTTTATTTTAATATGTAAGATAAAGTAACTTCAACACCTGTGAATGTTTATAAAACAATGCAAAATGTTGAGCAAAAATAAGATATGAATGTGTTAAATCGATTAAAACTTCTTCATGAATAAAATCGATTGTTAAAAGAAATCGAATCGATAACGCATCAGGGCATCACTATTTTAATTAGTACTCGAGCTGTCAAAAGTTAAATAAACGATTGGAACAATTATAACAAGCCAATGGCGTGACGGCCGCGCGCGCTCCTACGCCCCCTCCCGCGTCCCCCACTGCGCAGGTATGTCGCCAGGAGCGTTTTACGTGCGTTGATTTGTAACATGTAGAGCAACTAGTGTTTACTTCGCACGCGTAAATCATTAGATACAGCAGTTGAATTGAAGTTCCGGGATTTTACGAAATTCCCGTGGGAATTACACCGTGATCTCTATTGAAGTTGCATTTTAAACAACAGTGCCAAATTTCGTGACTCTAAGCCCAGCGGTTGTTATTTCGAGATTTTATCCATATCCCGTGGGAATATCGGGATGTCCAGCTATCTACATGCCAAATTTCATCCAAATCCGTCCAGCCGTTTTAACGTGAAGAATTAGCAACATACGCACATGCGTGCGCGCGCACACACACATACCAACTCGTAAACTCTCGCATCAAACTTTATAATATCAGCAGGATAACTAGTCCTTTGTTGTCATTCTCATTGGTATTATTTCCTTAGATAACGACGTACATCGAAGAGGTGTATTTGCCGGACGAGTGTTTCCTGCTGGTGCGTCTCGACGCCGAGCGCATCCGGCTGCTGTCTCTGGAGGTCAACGTCGACTCCGTCATCTACTCGTGAGTTTACTTGCCAACGTGTATTGTAGAAATAGTCCAAAATATAATCAGTGGCTTGTTTGACAAAAATATAAACCAAGACGATAGGTTTTTTTTATTAGATTTTTTACGAAATATGAAATCACGCATTTTATGCGGTATTCTTATCTATGGAATATAAAGTCATAATTTTCGCGGGTGCCTTTTGTGATCCTTACTCGCTAGTCCTGCCGTCGATCGAGCAGTAGTACCGACCGACAAACAACCTGGAACGTTTTTTCCGTAATTAAAAAAGAATTTTCTAGATGATAATTATCAGTATTCATAAAATATTGTGAAAGTCTCCTGAAAAAAAAACCGAGGTTAAAATTTTATTTTTCTTGGGCGACGTACTTTGAATCCCTCGCTACACTCAGGGTTCAAAATAGTGCTATTTCCATGAATATATCATTGTGCTGCTTTGATACAATCTCCTATAGCTCAAGTGCTTGTTCCAGTATTTGCACATCGAAGCTGAAGGTGAAGCCGGGCAACGTGCAGGCGGTATCGGACTGGGCGCTGAAGGTGCGCGGCGAGCCGGCCAAGCACGGCGGCTGGCTCAATATGGCGCTGCAGCAGTTAGCGCGGCAGCTGCCCGCCGTCGTGGTCAAGGGGCTGCCGCAGGTCTGTAGGGCGACACTCTTTTCCGGCCCGGATAATACCGAAAGAAACTGACATGAGCTTCTATAGGCGTGTACACGAAAAACAGGGTCGGTATTATCCAGGCCGGGAAAGACATTGGCGCCGTCTAAAGCGCAATCGCAATCAAAGTAGGTCCGTTAACTAATAAATAAGGAAGTAAATAAATTGGCGTGCATTGGGTCGATTCTCAAAGCATATTAGTCTAATAATATTAGTGTTTTGTCTGATAAATAGTATGAGAAAATAATTATGAATATTATTAAACTAATATGCTTCGGAAAATGGGCCCAGCACTAGCACTGCCTGTTCTATGCTCGCTATACGCTACCAGCCTTATTCATAAAAAGTTAGAGCCTCCTTGAAGGCTCCTTGAAGGCCCAATGCTAAAAACATGATTCATAAACGTCTGTTAGCGCTAATCAGTCGATCAAGGCTCTGCTAAAGTTAGAGGACCGTAGACCCACCTTTATCTCCCTGCTAAGTCACAAAATGGTCGCCACAAATTTGAACAGCTGACTTTGACAAGAGCAAAAAACCTTACTGAAGATATTATTAGTGAAGGGAGGGTTACGCAAAGATTAAAAAAAAACCAGGAAAATTTATTATTTTTTACTACTATTTTACTACTTTACTAACAATAAATATGAGAAAAATAAAATTAGGATGATTAACATAATTATGGCTTTTGCACTTAGGTACAACATCAACATGCAAATCGGAAATGGCTTTTTATTTTTTTTCCTGCTAATTTGCTGTCACTGCTGTCAATTTTTTTTTAAAATTATCGATGAGGCCATTTTTTGTCTGATTTGTCGAGATGGCCAACATAACGCGTCTAATCCGTCTATCAGCAGCTCAACAACTAGCAGACTGCTAGCAAGCGTTTATGAATCATACTTCTTGACAACCGTCTAACAAGCTTAATCAGTCTGCTAAGTAACAGACCGATCAAACCTCAATGAGGGCTATCGCGTATGAATTCGCCGCTAGAGGCGCTAGTGTAGCGTGAGGTCTCCGAAATGTCAAAACTCATAGTTTTTGGGTGAGCTGCGCGGGTTTATTTATAATTAGAATATTTTGTGAATATTTTGCATTACTGAAATTAATTATGGCAATTATGCGTTACGGGGCAATGAATGTCTGTGTTTTGAGACAGTTTTGTCTTTCGGAAACTTTTGCTCTCCCTTTTTTTTCCGAACGAAACGGGACTAAGCAACACTGTGGTTGCAGGATATTTTTATGGTACGGTTTCGAGGTGTATTAAATATGATTTTAATCTAAACTTTGTTTTCACGCCCGTAATAACAGACTTTGAAAGCCATACTTAAAAACCTCACGCAACAGTGCGCCATCTAGCGAGACAAAAAACGATAGCCCTCATTAAGGATTTTTTATGAATAAGGCTGTACCATGCACTGACCTAAACAGTAACGTGGTGCCGAAACAACAATCAATATTATAATAGACTGGGACTCTATACGTACCCTAAGAGCGGTTTCGTACTACAACTTTCCGAATCCGGGGAAATAGGGACCGAAGTATTTGTAGAACTACTTGTGTAGTGAAATCGGATGACAGAAATCGGATCTAGTGCGTAAACTACAGTACAAATAGTTCTACGATTGCTCCGGTCTTCACATTACGAGTACATTAGTTAAGACTAAACTAAACTACGAGCAGATTGCAGCGGTTATAATGAGGGCTATCGTTTTTTGTCTCACTAGATGGCGCACTGTTGCGTGAGGTTTTTAAGTATGGCTTTCAAAGTCTGTTATTACGGGCGTGAAAACAAAGTTTAGATTAAAATCATATTTAATACACCTTAAAACCGTACCATAAAAATATCGAGCATGCCACAGTGTTGCATAGTCCCCGTTTTGTTCGGAAAAAAGGGAGGACAAAGGTTTCCGAAAGACAAAACTGTCTCAAAACACAGACATTCATTGCCCCGGAACGCATATTTGCCATAATTAATTTCAGATATTGCAAAATATTCACAAAATTATTCTAATTATAAATAAACCCGCGTAGCTCACCCAAAAACTATGAGATTTGACATTTCGGAGACCTCACGCTACACTAGCGCCTCTAGTGACGAATTCATACGCGATAGCCCTCATTACATAGGTGGTTACAGCTGTCGTTTGTTGAATGCGGCCGATTGAAATTTTAAAACGCTTAAATAATAATAAGTGAAATGTACTTTTGACAGGTGTCGCGATGCGTGATCGCTTGCGATGACACTGGCGGAGACATAAAGTAAGTGCGGACTCTCTAACGCTGAATTATGTTATGTCCCATCCTATCACGTCACACCAATTTGATCATTTTTGGACCCTGCCCTCCTTGATACGCCTGTGGCTATGAAAATCTCCACTAACTGTTCCTGATTCACAGCCGCTATACCCCCACCCCCTTCCCTAAACTAACTGTGTTGTGTAAGTTATGGATGGCCGGCCAATCGATCATCGTTTCACCGTTAATTTATTATTTCATCATCATCATCATATGAGCCGTAGGACGTCCACGGTTAGACGTGGCCTCCCCTGTTTATTATCTACTATCTCGAAAATACAAACTGAGACATGGATGCAAAAGAAAAACCATAAAAAGAGACCAGCACTGGCAATCGAACCCAGGTCCTCAGCAATCCGTGCTGCGTCCAGCAATCCTACACCACTGCTGGACAGGAATCTAGACACGAAGTTTTCCTATGCATACATATCTCAGGTTGCTTAATTCTACTATGCTACTTATGCTATGTTTCGTCAAGAGACGTCACACTCTTTCGGAACCAACCGCTCACCCAGACAAGAGATGTCGCTGCTAAGCAATCAAATTATGATTGGGTTTTTTTGGAGTCTTTTTGTATTTATTATTTCAACTCCAAATTTGTTACTTTTACGGGTATCCCGTGAAACCATATCGAAAGTACAAACTGAGGTGCAAAGAAAAACCAGAAAAAGAGACCAGCACTGGGAATCGAACCCAGGTCCTCAGCAATCAAATAATCAATATTATCTACTATTATTTATTTCACGGTTGATGCAGCCCGCTTCCTGGAGATATAGAAGGGTTCAACACTGGATATGATGATGATTGTTTATCGTCTACTTAAGTTTATCGTTCGTGTTCATTAGGTACAAGCTGTGCGTTGAAGGCGACGGACTGAGGGACGTGATGGCTACGTACGGCGTGATGGGGACGAAGACAACTTCCAATAATATATTAGAGGTAAGTCGTAATATAGGTATTGCTTTGGTCGTCGCAAAGTCTGACGATGGAGCGTAAGGCACATTAGAGCTTCAAGATAGGACAATGTAACCTAGCTGTGTTTGGGCTTGTTAGAGTATTTAGTAAGTTAGTTTACTTTAACAAAAAAATGGTACCCAGGGTCTTTTTATGAAGCATCCAGGATATAATATGTTTTTAGTTTTTGAAAGTATTATAATTAATTATTATTTAAGCCGTGGTGGCCTAGTGGTTTGACCTATCGCCTCTCAAGCAGAGGGTCGTGGGTTCAAACCCCGGCTCGCAACTCTGAGTTTTTCGAAATTCATGTGCGGAGTTACACTTGAATTTTACCACGAGCTTTGCGGTGAAGGAAAACATCGTGAGGAAACCTGTACAAACCTGCGAGCAATTCAATGGTCGGTGTGAAGTTCCCAATCCGCACTGGGCCCGCGTGGGAACTACGGCCCAAGCCCTCTTGCTCTGACAGGAGGCGTGTGCCCAGCAGTGACACGTATATAGGCTGGGATGATGATAATTATTTGCGCGATAGAAATATCTGGAATACGGAAAAAGGCGTATATTTGGCGAGATTGCCGTGCCCACCCCAGTATGATCTAGTGCCCACCCCAGGATGTTGGGCTACCGATTTGAAATTCTACAACACTAATATCTTCACACAAAAATCCAGGCCAGGCCTCCCCGGAAAATAGTCACTGAATTTGCCAAAATACGGAAATTCCCCGTAAAATTGAAGTGGCAATAGGCGGAGCTCGAAGAACAAATAACTTTTAGGGGAGGAAAGTCTTCGAGTGGCGACCACGAACCGGAAGACGATGCGTTGGCAGGGTTCTCGCTAGATGGACTGACGATATCGTGAGAGTTACGGGCGGTGGATGTACTTGCCGAGTTGTTGTTCATTGTGGCGTTCTAAGGGGAGAAATTTCTTCAACAGTGGACGTCTTTCGGCTGATGATGATCATATCAGCCGTAGGACGTCCGCTGTTGGACAAAAGCCTTCCCCATAGACTTGCAGTTGCTTCTTTCTTTCTACGAGTACCCTGGTGTTATGCCGTGCGTGTGACAGAAGTGGTTAAAACAATTGTGATTCCAAGTGCGTCAAACAATAAGGCCGCAAGGCATCCCTCCATCTCGTTGGTGGTCGTCTCTGCTGCGCTTGCCGATCCGTGGTCTCCATATGGCAACTTTTCGGCTCCGAGGGCTATTTATGATGAACTGGTGAATTTTAACAGGAAGTAATTGACTTGTCAGGTGTACGCGACGCTGGGCATCGAGGCGGCCAAGTCGACGATCATCAGCGAGATCCAGGCGGTGATGGCGGGCCACGGCATGAGCGTGGACCGGCGCCACGTGGAGCTGCTGGCCGGACAGATGACGGCGCGCGGGGAGGTGCTCGGCATCACGCGCTACGGCCTCGCGCGCATGAAAGACTCCGTGCTCAACCTGGCCAGCGTGAGTTGGTTATTACAGTGACCGGCCCACGGGGAGCTGCGGCCGACAGATGACGGCGCGCGGGGAGGTGCTCGGCATCACGCGCTACGGCCTCGCGCGCATGAAAGACTCCGTGCTCAACCTGGCCAGCGTGAGTTGGTTATTACAGTGACCGGCCCACGGGGAGCTGCGGCCGACAGATGACGGCGCGCGGGGAGGTGCTCGGCATGCATGCCGTGCGCGGCTGCCTCGCTACAATAAAATTGTGCGCTACAAATGGCTCGCGAGCCAAAAACGCCTTTTGTCTACACCCATATAGTAAATTCTCAATTATGCGTTCAAAATTCATAGGTAATGACAGCATTACAACATTGGATTATATTATGAACTATGAACACGGCTGTATCGTAATGGTCATTACGATACAGAAATCTGTCTGTATCGTATAAGATTTCATACATCATTACAGCACAGGGGGGGGGGGGGGCCGCGACCACGTGCAGCAGTAGGTCGTCGCGGGCGCAGCTCGTGGGGCAGACATACCTACCTAGTTCTCGTTAATGCAGGTCATTCTCAATGGTTCGCGAACACATGATAGAGGATTTAATATATAGATATGGACAAAATATTGTATGCAACTGTACGTAATCAGGCCTTAAAACACTCATGTGACCCTATTATGAAAACTCGGCTACGGGGCCGTTACGATACAGTTGCATAAAATATATTGTTATCAAGCTATGCTATGGTATTTTTATTAAAATAAAAAGGTTGTGTTATTGTTCAGTTTGAGAAAACCGCGGAGCACCTGTTCGACGCGGCGTACTACGGGCAGCAGGACTGCATCTCGGGCGTGTCGGAGTCCATCATCGTGGGCGCGCCGTGCGCGCTCGGCACCGGCGTGCTGCAGCTGCTGCACGCGCACGCGCACGCGCCGCCCGCGCCGCACAACCTGCTCTTCGACGACCCCACATACCACAACTCCATATGGGACTAGACTGTTATATACTAATGTTGTTATAGCTGCAGTGTTTTATTTACTATTTACATGTGTTTATTTGCAGGTGGTAGGACCTTGTGCAAGGTCCGCCCGGATTGCTACCACCATCTTGCTCGCTAATCCTGCCGTGAAGCAGCAGTGCTTGCACTGTTTGTGTTTCAGCGTGGAGGTAAGACAGCCGGTGAAATTACTGGCACTTGAGGTGTCCATCTTAGGCCTCTAGGTTGGCAACGCGCCTGCAATACCCCTGGTGTTGCAGGTGTCTATGGCGGTGGTGATCTCTTACCATCAGGAGACCCACTTGCTCGTTTGCCATCCAGTCGAATAAAAAAAATCCTCAATAGCCCCGCAAAGGAACGGATGGCTTTTCAAACCTACGTACAGATGGCGTTAGTGTACCGACACTATAACTACCGACATCTCTGTTTATTTTTGTTAGGCTTCTATTTAAAATATGAAAACGTTTATTCTGCAAGTGGCGACAAAGCTAGAGGGCTCTTTTACATGATGTCACTTTTTAGAAGACTGGATAGCCAAGTGGTTAGAGAACCTGACTCCTCCTGGTCCCGGGTTCGGTCCCCGGCCGGGGCAGATATTTGTAATAATACGAATGTGTGTTCTTGGGCCTTGGACGTTTAATATGTATTTATCTATATAAGTATGTTTATCCATTGCCTTGTGGCTAGGTCGATAGGTGACATAAATGTCCATGATATTTATTTATTTAACTACCACGACGACGCTGGTCTTCCGTTGACCATTTTCTATCTATCTTTCTTTAACCGACAAGTTAGGACTCAATTAGATAGAATTTCAATTTTTTTATTTCTTTTATCTACATACTATAATTAACATCAACAACACTATGAAACAAAGCATACTATATAAATGCAAAATGCCTTAACAATGTTCGTCAACTGCACTGTTTCTCTCTTTCTAACGTATCACTAAAACTGATAGGCAATGAATGAGACAACATGGCTTGCACGAGTTGCTTACATTTTTCATTATTTTTGAACAAACAATGCCGCCACAGAGGCTTTATTGTAACACTCTGAATCACAATCGTTTTAACAACTTTTTCATCACACTTGCTCGTAAACAGTGTCGTAACATGCAGGCTACCTTGGTTGCAACCCCCCAAATAAAACCCTCGACCTTAATGTGCTTGTCATGAAACCCGTGGTCGGTAAATGAGTCATTACCCGTACTAATTTTCTTGTCATGAAGCCCAAGGTCGGTAAATGACTGTGATACTGCATGGCGACGTCGGGCACATGCTGCGGGGGAGGGGGGGGAGGGGGGTGGTCAAGAGCGCAGTTAGTATATCGGCAATTTTTGAAAAAATATTAGTTTTTCTTTTACAAATATGCAATTTTACTCGCAAATGTGATGAAAAACATTGTATGTCGCACGGGCGGTACTAGAATTACGACACATTTATCTGATGCAGTGTTGTGTCGCATCAAAGCTATAGAGAGAGAGAGACAGAGCGTCACAACACAACACGACAGTTATAAGTGAATGCCGCTTTAGACAATATGACCAAAGAGGCGGGTCTCTGCTGTATTGAAACAGCACGGCGCGCCAAGCCGTGCCCGCGGGAGTTAGCGGAGGCCCTGCGGTCTCCGTCCTACGCGGCGGCGGGCTTTGCGAGCTCGGCGCGCTGCTGGGCGAGGCGGGTCCACTTGTCGCTGACGCGCCACAGCCATTTCGCCAACTCGAAGTCTTGAGCCTCCGCCGACGGCGCCGCCACCTTCATGTCACTGAAACAATTTATTGACTAATGATCACCACCATTTAAAAATCGACTTGAAACAACCACATCTTCCTTAGGGATACTATAGTCAAGGTCATAAATATATGTACGTTACCAAGAAGTCAAAAACATCTGTACAACTTTATGCTACTAACCATAAGGACGATTTATGCCCTCGACTGTACATTCTTCAAAACTGTCTAGGGATATTTTTGAACATTTCGAAGAAATTATCATATAATAATAATAGCATCTTTTTTTCTGATGTCGGTTTATATTTATAAAAACGTTTTCAGACGTTTGGACGACCGGATGGCTAAGTGGTTAGAGAACCTGACTATGAAGCTTGAGGTCCTGGGTTCGAATCCCGGCCGGGGCAGATATTTGTGTGAATAACACGAATGTTTGTTCTCGGGTCTTGGATGTTTAATATGTATTTAAGTATGTATTTATCTATATAAGTATGTTTATCCGTTGCCTAGTATCCATAGTACAAGCTTTGCTTATTTTGGGACTAGGTCAATTGGTGTCAAGTGTCCCATGATATTTATTTATTTTATTTTATTATCCGATCCGATATCGGTATCGGACACCGATACGATATCGGGGCAAGTAAAATGTATGAAATATGATCCGATATCGGATCGGATAATCTGAAAACGCTCTAAGAATTCATGTAGGTATAAGCATTTGTCATTGAATTATTAACAACCACAACCATATCAACTATATAGTAATTTGACGTTCGTTAGGATCCCTCTCCCCTCCCCAACTTTTAACTAAATTTTATTTTTATAGGTTGTTGCCCTGCAGCTGATAGTACAGCTAGGAGCCAAGATATTTCCAATGTAATAATAGAAGTACGCTCTGTAGTGGGCCAATATGTGGGTATATACAGACCAAGATGTATACAGTACAGATAGAGGTGGGTATAAAGTAGGAATTATTTGAGGTGTCCCGATCTTGTTAACAGTCAACCATTCGAACAAAGCCATTGCATTGTATTGTGCCCTCAACCGCATAATCCTCAGTTTAAAATGAACGGAAATATAAAATAAAGTAGTTCATTGAAATAACGACTTTATTGTCTAGAGCAGACAGAGCATTTTAAAATAAACACACGTTCGTAGATAATACTTTTCCATGAGGCTGCTTGTTAACGACGTACCGTAAACTGCTCCAACTTTGCCCTCTGGCCCCAACATTGCCTGATTCGATTTAGAGTCCACAACTTAGCATCCTTTAGGTTTTAAAACTTTTATCCCCCCGTAATAATCATTCCCGTGTAGATAAAAGTTTAAAACCTATAAGAGTGCTAAGTTATCGACTCTAAATCAACTCAGGCAATGTTAGGGCCAGAGGGCAAAGTTGAAGCAGTTTACGGTATTCAATTTAAAAATATATTATCTGCCAACAAAGTTTTTTTTTTAATGAAATTCTATTGTAAATAGTAAAGTCGTTATTTCAATGAGCTATTTTATCTTATATTTCCGTTCATTTTAAACTGAGGCTTATGCACTTGAGGATATGATAGAGTACAATAGCTTTGTTCGAAAGTTTGGCTGTTAACGAGATCGGGACACCCCAAATAATTCCTACTAAATATACATACACATAGTAATCTCCGACGCTCTTCCCCGTGTCGTCCCCCAAAGCGGCGTGCAGGATAGCCTGGGCGGCCATCTTGGGACTCTTCATGAACGGCCAGAACAGCGGGTAGATCACGAAGCGCGTGATGCTCTTTGACATCGGCAGGTGGCGCTTGAGTTCTGTATCTGTGAGGCCCGGGTCCACTGCTACTACTGTCACGCCGGTGTCTGAAAAGCAGTACTTATTATAGCTTGATTTTGTAACGTGGGTAATTGTGGACCAAAAAGGGATAAATATGGTTTTTCCTACTCAGATATCAGGAGCATATCCTTATTTTTGTACCCTGGAAGAGATCGTTCTGAAGCGATAGGGCCGCCTATTGCTTACCTTAGAAAACCTCTAAGTACAGTCGCCAGCACCAATATCTGACACAACAAGCGTGCATAAATATCTGATACGACTCTATTTCTAGTGCCGGAAGGACGTGTCAGATATTTTTACACGCTCCGCTATAGCAGATATTAATGCTGGTGACTGTACATTCCTGTGCTTTCTGTACTGCTTACTATGTGTTGGTGTGCAATAAAGAGTTATTGTATTGTATTGTATAAAATAGTACATTGTGTCTTAAGGGTGGTAAATAAGGAATTACGAACGAGAGTGAGAGAGTTTTATTTGGGGGGTTGCAACCAAGGTAGCCTGCATGTTTCGACACTGTTTACGAGCAAGTGTGATGAAAAACACATTATAGAGATTACGCGTTGTTTCGTTGTGTAAGTTTTACTAAATACTCGTATTGTTTAATGTATGTATGATTACTATTTCTAGATTTACATAAGTATTTAAATTATTTACAAGGCATCAGTTGGAAAGCTTTTATTTTTATAGCAATGAGAACTTTCAAAAAATGCTCAGAATGACACAGAAACTAAGTTTGTATAAGTTTTTTGTAATACAATCTTTTTTTGCTAACTTTACTTCTTGTTGCACTGGGCTGGCCAGATAAAAGCCTTAACAACTACTCCTCTCAACACTTGCGCCAGAAGCGACGGCCAGGGACAGCTGATGTAGAATTGTTCGACGTGCTACATGACCACGACTGCTCTATCAAGAGTATCCGATATAAGAAGAAAGACTTTTTCACTTCTCATGCTCGTAAAGTTCGTGTTTATGCTGTATCTAGGCGACATAAAATGACTTTTTATGCTCTAGTGCATAAAATAAAATCTTCGTCTAAGACCAACTTAAGACCAAGGTAACCAGGTGTCAACAGCTACAAACAAAAAAGTTTCTGTATATTTTTTAAATAATTTTTAATTTAGGTATATAAAACTAAAAATCAATCAAATTAATCAAAATAAATCAGTAAAATAAAAATAAATGAGTTATTATAATAATGCATAAAAAATAAAAGGTACATAGTAAGTGAATGATTGTTTTCATTTCATTTCCTCGCAATCTAAGTGAAAAGCAGAGTGTAAAACTCGAGCATTAAACCCAGTTTCCCCTCGACGTGTCTATTCACCCTCGCCGTACCGGCTCGGGTGGCTATATGAACGCCTCGGGTAAAATGGCTCGTTTTATGCTCTTGTTGTATAATCTACTATTTGTTAATTTTTAAAGAAAATAAAAGTCAATCACGAATAATTATTGGAGTAGATACATTAACTTATATATTTAGAACAGTTCTAACATACCACATTTTTAATTTTCATTCAACTTTTATGGAATAATCGAGAAAAACTAACAAAAATGCAACGTTGCCAGCTCAGAAGGTATATGCGCTCTTAAATAAAATCTTGTGAAAAAATCACTCGTTTAAAGTACATAGTGTTTTACCCATGGTCTTAGCAGCCAGTTCTCTAGCAAACAGCACGTTGGCGAGCTTGCTCTGGTTGTAAGCAGCCGCGGCGTCGTACTTCTGGGAGAAGTTGAGGTCTTCCTTGTTGATGTGTCCCTTGTGGTGCGCGCTGCTGGACACTACCACCACGCGACTCGGCGCTGTCGCCTGGCAATATTCAATTTTCAATTTTCGCCTGGTAAACTTCAAATGTAATTCCGCACATGAATTTCGAAAAACTCAGAGGTGCGAGCTGGGGTTTGAACCCGCGACCCTCTGCTTGAGAGGCGATAGGTCAGACCACTAGGCCACCACGGCCACGCACGTAAAAAACATTAAATAAAAAAAATAAAAAACCCGACTGCCAAAACTAAAAGGAAGAAAATAAGTCTAGTGGCCTAGAAGTTAAGTAGCTAGTTTAAAGTTCAACAGTCGGGACCTATATTACTAAGAGTTTTTGAGCGTCACGATTTAAATGGGCTCCAACTGTTGAACTTTAAATTAGCTACTTAACAGAGTTCTAGACCACTAGACTTATTTTCTTCCTTTTAGTTTTGGCAGTCGGGTTTTTGATTTTTTTAATTGAATGTGTTATTTTACACTTTTTTGATATTTATGTGAAAACGGTAGATTAAAAGTATTATAACCCATATATATTTAGAATGGGCTAATTATTAGCTTTCATTTGATACCCATATTGCTACTATACAAAATATTTTTTTCATCCCTCCGCCATATTTTTTTTCGCAGACGCCATATTGAAATACAATACAATACAATACAATTACTCTTTATTGTACACCAGAAATAGTAAGCGATACAGAGAACAGGTACACAGAGAAAATTACAAGGTAAGCAATAGGCGGCCTTATCGCTTAAGAGCGATCACTTCCAGGCAACCTTTTGAAATATTATATAGCCTATGTCACAGTTATGACGAATCCAATGATACCTCATATAGTATCGTTTCATTGGATAGGTCTTTTAAAACCATTGCGGGGTTGGTAAGACGATTTTTCTATTCAGTGATCTGTTTGCGAAATATTAAACTTTAAAGTGCAAATTTTCATTAAAATCAAGCGCCCCCCCTCTAAAATCTAAACTGTTAGGTAAAACTCTTGTGATTCTTGTAAATATATAAAATTTACAAGAAAGATTATAGCTGCTAAGATTGCTTGAGAATTATTAGTAATTTAAGAGTAAATAGCAGCCTAATGTATAAAACATACATAAACTTGGAAGATTCCGTACGTAATGGCTACGGAACCCTATCCTGGGAGTGTCCGACATGCTCTTGGCCGGTTTTTAGCATTAGGTATAAGAGGGAGGCAAACAAGCATGCGGTCATCTGATGGGAAATGACCACCACGTACAAGTTGGTATGATCTTTCAAACGTGACACTCCGTGACTGCTGCACCAACCTTGAGCGTGTCAAGCAGCAGGTTAGTGAGCAGGAAGTGCCCGAGGTGGTTGACGCCGAGCTGCGTCTCGAAGCCGTCGCTGGTGACCCCAGCCGGGGGCTCCATCACACCCGCGTTGTTCACCAGAATGTGGACCTTCGGCTCCTCTTGTTTGAACCTGTGGAAACAGTCGAAGTGTACGTACCTCATTTTCAAACAACAAAAAAAAACAATTTGAACACAATGCTTATTAGCCCGCGTTTCCACTAGGAATGCGAAGAATGTGTTTGTCATGAACCAATAGAAACGTTTCATTAACCTATCCTTGCGGTGCGTGATTTGAGCGAAACGAAACGAAACTGGTGACAAGAATCATGTCACTGGTTACTAAAACCAGTGATTTTAGTAACCAGTTTCTTCCACTGCCTGCAGTGACGCGTTCTGTGACAGTCACTGTACCTAACTGAATTAGAAATGAAACTAGTATTTAACGTAGGTAATTTGTTACAAGTTATGACGTTATTTATCACAAGCATCGTTTTTCGGTGTAATGACAATAATAAGAATCGTTTCTTTGACGTTGTATAAAGTTAAGGTTCTAATTTTTACTCTGTGCTACTCGTGATGTCTGTAACGTTGAGGCAAAAATTGCATCACCACAAAAATAGCTCGTTACAAAAATCACCACTTGTCGCTTGATGTGAAACCAGTGATTTGGTTATTCAGCACGTCACCAGTTACTGTATTCGGTGACGTGAAATAACGTCCACCTCTATGTACTGGGTGCATCTCTATTGGAAACAGCTAGGCGGAGCGAGAATGGACCTCAAGCTTCAAAAAGACTCCAAAAATCCAATCATAGCTTAGTAGCGACATCTCTTGTCTGGGTGAGCGGTTAGTTCCGAAAGAATGTGACGTCTCTTGACGAAACATAGATGTCGCTAGTGCTGCTGCTTAAGTAGCATAGTAGAAATAAGCAACCTGAGATATGTATACATCGGAAAAATTCGTGTCTAGATTCCTGTCCAGCAGTGGTGTAGGGGTTATAGCACGCAGCACGGATTGCTGAGAACCTGAGTTCGATTCCCAGTGCTGGTCTCTTTTTCTGGTTTTTCTGTGCATCCATGTCTCAGTTTATATTTTCGACCTCAAGCTTCGTCAGGCCAGGTTCTCTAACCACTTGGGCACCCGATCGTCACTTGTATGACATTGTATGAAAGCCTTACGTTTTGACGAACTGTACGATGGAAGCAGTAGAGGCGAGGTCGCAGGGCCGGCAGTACACGTATTTATTGTTGGTCTCCAGCACGATCTCGCGACGCGCTGCTTCGCACTTCTCCATGTCGCGGCACGCCATGAACACCTGCAACATAGTGGCAACTATGAGTCGTCAGTAACAGACTTAGATCTAGAATATATAAGTGTTTAGTTACTTAATTGAATTAGAATACTTATGGCTATATGCTATTTACCAGAGTAAGATGTTATATTTTTTTCCTATCATAATAAAATAACTTAAGCAGCGTTTCCACCAGAGATGTGTTGCGAGGAATATGTTTTTCATTAACCAATAGAAACGCTTCATCTTCACACAACGACTTAAATATTTTATGTAGGTGCACAAAATACATGAACTCTCCCTAATCAAAAATGTAAACGAGGTGTAATATATTGCAGAACATACAATTTCCAGGGGGGCAGCTGCCCCCCCTTGCCCCCCCAGGGTACGCCCATGACTCCACCCAACCCACCAGCAAACATTCCTAGGTCGCTGGTATCCTATCCTATACTGTACCTTGGCGCCCCGCCGCGCGAACTCCCAGACGGAGGCCTGCCCGATGCCGCTGTTGGCGCCCGTGATGATGACCGTCTTGCCTTCGGCAGACACGCTGCGCTCGAACGCCGGCCCGCTGTGCCTGTCCCTGTACCACAGTACAAAGATAGACAATATAATAAATAACTGAGGTAGACTGGCACGCTGACGTTTAATAGTACCTAATACATATACCATATATATGAGTACTATTATCAACGTAGACCCGGTTACGATACCGAGTACGATTGGACCCGCGACTCAGTCAACTACGAAGCGAGCCGGGGGTCTACCACGGGTTGCCCTAGTTAGTATTTTTCCTTATGCCCACACTGGGCCCGTGTGGGAACTACGCACCAAGCCCTCTCAATCTAAGAGGAGACCTGTGCCCAGCAGTGGGACATGTATAGGCTGGGATGATTGTAAGTGATCTATATAGTTTATAGCGTGTGACAGAGATATTTCTGTTTGGCCCCATGTTGGGCGCCAACTATACATAGTTGCTACAGCGAGCAAGTATGGTCCAGAAGTGAAACACATAACACTTTCTAAGGATCACTTGGATTACAAGTACGTCCAAGTGTAAATCTTAACCATCGCTAAACACATCAGACGTCGCAATAAACAAAATGTTCAAAAATATTCAATGTTTGTGGTATTTTGACTATGAATGTTGAAGCAATCAAGTATGCCGTTTGCCTACTCGCGTCTCGCGTGGAAGCCGACTTGTCCCAGCTACAGGTCGATTCACATCAGTTGGCACGAATGGATTGAACGAAGCAATGTCACTTTAGACATTTGCGTAGGAAAAATTACTGATGCAAGTTATTTTCATATTTTTGTGTATATTCAAATAGGAAATACACAGATACTTTTATTTACTCATTCAATCCATTTGTGTCAGCTCTTGTAAATTAATCTGTTCGTGCGGACTACCACTGATTGTAGGTCGCGGTTCAGTCAGTTACGAAGCGAGCCGGGGGTCTACCTCGGTTTGCCCTAGGAGGAAGCCTGGTAGAAATATCCCTGTCACACGCTATAACCACGGGCGGATCCACCGTTGTGGGCAGATCTATAGTCAAGAAGACATTAATATCAAAGGCGTATTATAAAGTTAATAAAGCGTATTATATCATGGACAGGGATATTTGGAAATAATTCCGATCCGCATTAGCGATCCCTTCAAATAGCGAACCTACTGTGTTAAAAATAAAGTTGTGTTAAATACTTGTGATGTATAGATATCATTTAATAATATTGATTGTAAATCTGTTTAAAAAAAATAAAGCTCGTTGAGTTTCTTGCCGGATTCTTCTCAACAGAGGTTTTTCCGAACCGATGGTAGTTTTTTTTGACATTCATAAGTGCTTGTTATAGCTTAAATTTAAATATAGACATTTTGACTTTGACTTTAAAGTCTAGTGGCTTACTTGTATATACAGACGGCGCCGGCGGTAGCGGCCACTGCGCTCAACACCGTCACGGGAAGATTCGGCACCCACATCGCATCTGCGAACAAACATGTCTGATAACTTGTATCCCACTAATCCCACTATATGTAACTTGTATCCCATTAATCCCACTATCTATAACTTTTTTAATTATCTAAAACTTGTATTCTATCAATCTAGCAAGTATACCACTATCTAAAACTTGTATCCCTCTAATCCCACTATCTATAAATTGTATCCACTAATCCCACTATCTATAACTTGTATCCCTCTCACTATCTAAAATCCCCACTATAACTTGTATTCCACTATCTATAACGTGTATTCCTCTAATCCCACTTTCTATAACTTGTAGGTATCCCTCTAATCCCACTATCTAAAACTTGTATCCCTCTAATAGGGATAAAATCTTGAAATAACAAGCGCTGGGCTTAGTCATGAAATTTGGTATGTAGGTAGCTGGACTTCTAGAACAACACATAGGTTACTTTTTATCCCGATATTATTTCCACGGGATAGGGATAAAATCTTGTAATTTCAACCGCTGGGTTTAGTCTTGAAATTTTGGACAGTTGTCCTTAACACAACCGCAATGAAGATATACATTTTGGGATTTTCCAGGGAATTTTAATTGTAACTACCAGATAGAATAGTTTACGCGTGCGAAGCCGTGGGTAAACTCTAGTGGGTACCTAAATCAAACTTCAATCCGAAGTCATCTACGAGTAGTAGGTATTCAAATAGGAACTCCAACATTCTGAATCGTACTATCGAAGTTTCTCAACTCGAACGCATAAATACCTACAACTTCCAACGCCCTTCCTTCGGACTTCATCGTTCATAGTCTCTGCCTTCTTCTTCTTAGGTAAGAAGGCAGAGACTATGAATGATCCACTATATACTACCATCCACTAATTTTGTAATCTTGCCAGTTGGCAAAGCACCTCTAGTATTTCTGATATCCACTGGTGATGATATTCGCTTAGTATTAGATGAATTGCCAGCAGGTATACCAATTTAATGTTATTTAAATTACCTAAAAAAAAAACTCGGAATGCCTTAAAAAACTTCATTAAAAACTAAAAAGATAAAACAATGTTATTAGTCAAGATCTCTAAGCTGTTAAGTGACTTAAAGTTCAACAGTCGGGACTCTCGGGACCCATTCAAAATCGTGACCAACTCAAAATTTCCCAGTAATGGGCCCCTACTGTTGAAGTAGCAGCTAGAGACCGTATTTTCTAACTAATTCTGACTCGCGTGCGCATTAATTCGCCATCTGTTTCTAGCCTCATTCCATACCTACCGTGCGACAGAAAGAAATAGTGAAAATGATTGTGATTCCAACTACGTTAGACTTTAAGGCTTCTGGAGTCGTTCCTTTTTCATATTTTTGTATTGTTTTTGGCGCTCTCTGCCATAAAAATTGCGTACCTAAATATCCGTTAAAAAAGTACAGGGTTTGGGAGTGCTTGTGGTAAAGAAAAAACAGATAATTTATTTAATTGTATAATTATCTCTTGATACTTTACAATACCGGGTGTAAGGCTAACATTGTGGTGACCCTTACAGTAAATGTGCGAAGCAACATAACTGCTATAATACAAATTCATCTCACTAACATGTAGGTACGTATCCGAGACGTAAGATGGTCCAGCTGCAAGATATGCAGGTGCTACAAATATACCCCGGTCATTATCATTCCTCTGTGCACCCGTAAGTACAGTTTTACTTTGTTTCCTGCAAAAGCGACACGGAAATTAGACTAAGTGTTAAGACTAAATTAGATCAGGAAAATGATGATGACCAATTTCATTCATGTGTAGGATCAGAGTGGTCCATCAAATTTCAACTTCCTATCATGTCGTTACACATTGTGACATGCAAACGATTATGAACTTTAGGGTGGTAGACCACATATTTGGCTGATGGTACCTACAGTGTACGCTCAAGTATGATTACGTGTCACGTGAAAAAAGCAGCACGGTAGTCAGACTGGTGCCGAGATTAATGAGAATGGCCGATCGTTACAGGGAACGGTCTTCTTATACATAATAATACATATATAGAGTCCATTGATTGATAATGATAAATGAATATCATAGTGACTTTAACTCAAACCCGACCTAACCCAAAAACGAAGTTTTTTTTGTTTTAGGCGAGCTTGCGCAGACCAGGGTTAGCGGCATAACTCCGAGTTAACTGCTGAACCAAGGTTAAGTGTCAAGATTGCCGTACCGATTTCACTTAGGTAACCCTTGACCGTGCAAGTAGCCTTTAGTACAAGTTACAGAATGGAATTGAAATCCTTTAAAAAAAATAGTGTTTCAAGCTTAGATTTGTTAAAATTAGTCTGATTAAATCTGGGGTCGTGATTTTATTGCAACAAAGTAATTTAGACTCATTTTAACTTAACCCCTCGTATGCCAAAACTAAAAAAATACTGCATTGTTGTCTCATTTGTTTTAATAAGTATAAATTCTGCCGATGTATATACAGACACAGACAAGAGGTTAATAATTCATTATATTATTTAGTGTTAACTGAGTTTGAAACACTAATTTTGTATTACGATTTAAATTTGACCCAAGATAGGGAGAACTTATGTCAAATTAGCTAGATATCAACTTGAGCTTTGGCTTAGGCAGAACTTGCTTCCCGCGTCTATTTATGCTATATTTTTGTTCTTGTTATCATAAAGTTTGTTCAATGGAACTTAGGTTTTTCAAAACGAAAATGTATTTTAGGTGCACTAGCCAGAATTTCATTCAACCCGCATATCTTGGCCGAGCGAGCAATCCAATTGCACAATTGTGTCCCTGATCAAAATAATTTGATAAATAACTCGATCGATACACCAAAAGTTGAAAAAACATTTTCGTTTTTTACAAAATATTCTTACTATAGGTAAACCGCCATAAGCTTGACCCGTTTCATACTAAATGCTCCAGTTGACTTCTTTGATGAGTGCATGATAACTTACTGAGACAAGGTTGTAATAAGTCAAGCCGATAGCGCGGTATACCTATAATTGCTGACTTCTCACGCACCAATAATTTAAAATGTTCTTAAATGCAGTTTAAATTGTAGCAGTAGATTTAGGAACCATTCATGTCAAAACTATGACCTATAAGGGGTTCTGTTGTATCCATCTACAGGTAAACAGGTAAAACACATTAAGGGGCTGTTACACCACCCATTGATTAATTTTATTTGACGGATAAATGTGATGCCGTCTCCGTCTATTCGAACAAGACAAACAGAGACGGCATCACATTTATCCGTCATGGTGAAACAGGGGGTAAATGTAAGGTGATAAACAAGTATGTTTATTCAGTCTGCTTAGCGGAAGATTTGTATTGTTTATGATTATTCTCATGGCAAGATTGACAAAAATACCTGTTTTAATATCGGCATAAGTACTCGATTTACAAAATGGAATAACTACATAATAATCGTAGAGTAGAATCTTTTATACAATTGTCCCTGCGACGGTACGGTATGTAAGCCTTCGGCAAATAAAACATCGACTTTTTGAAAGGTACTCCTAACGTACTTTATATAGAACAAATCGACTTTAAGAATAGCTGCCAGATGTGCTATATAAAGTACATACATTCAATGAATAAAGAACTTCAAATATGTCTAAATAATTCTCGAAATTACAATACTTGTCTCTCATTTCGGTCTTAAGTACCGTTCGGTATTACATTAGTTAAGTTTTGGTATCCCAGGTTAGCGGTATAGCGGTGCCGTCATATAGCAATGAGTTATGTATAATAAATAGGTACCGGTATCAATTACTTCTCTCTAAATAAGTACGATCGAGTGAATAATGTTTTTCCATGGTATTTTGTCCGATAAGTTCCTATTTATCTTGTTTTTTCATTTAGCTTTAGTAAACTTTTATAAGCTAGTTGAGATAGCAAGATAAAAACGAACTTTTCCGACAAAATATGATGGCGAAATATTATTCACAACATCGTAACCAAGTCTGAGCAAATAAATGACTGATTACTGGTAGCTTTATTTGCCATAACCCCAGGTAGGTCGTACATAATGGACGGTGGTGTTTTGCATTTTGGGGTCACTAAAACTTAACTAAAACTCTTACGGAAACTGCACCAAATTAATTACACAGTAACGTTGGAGAGACGTCATCGACCGCTGTATGAAACCAGAACTTTAGAAAAAGTGGATAGGTACTCAAGGGGTTCTAAGACCTACCGTTGCAAGCCACAGGGACCATAAAAACTTTTTATTGAGTATTTTTTATACTGTCCAGTCAGGTGCATAGTTATTTGATTAATTTTAATTACCAATCAGTGACTGGTGATTATTTAGTGGTGTCCTTTAAATTACTTAGTTTTTATGAAGTGTCACTTTGGTGCATTTTACTTGTTTTATTCCTTTAGATTATGTCTGAGATTCGATATTAATTAATAATATGTACGCAACGAAATATTGATCAATATGATAAGACATCCTAAATTGAACTCAAATTTAAATTTTCTGTAAACGCAGGTTAAAACTAATGTTATTACATAAAATTGACTTCTTAGTACTTATGGAAAATGCACACATACAAAACGAGTTATTAATTAGTTCATGGAGTTAATCTTCAAGGCATTTTAGCAAACCTTAGACCCACTGTAAGTACAGTTCTGATGTGCCTTGAATATTGATAAAATATAAAGACCTTTTATTAGTTCCTAGAATCAAAACATTTATTTTGTAAGCAGGCCGCAAAGACTTACACGCAGTTCTAGGACAAGTTAGAAATTAAGTTTGTCTCTAGGTAAAATATTTCAAAATGCAAAATTGTGTAACCATTTTTTACTCGTAAATTTGGAAATAAAGTAACGCTTTGTTTGTGTGCATTCGATTTTAATAAAATACTCGCTTACACATACATTAAAAATATTATAGTCATAGAGATCTGTAAGTACTAAAACAATACTCGGAAAGATTACAACAAAAGCAAAAACATAAACAATTGTAAAATACACATTACGTATAGTGCAGCCTAAATAATAAGATGTATAACTAAAAGTTTGTCATATTTAAGATTCCATGATAAAACTTTTAACTATAATTGTGGAAAGAGCTTAACAGTCACATCTAAATTAATACCTTGTAATAATAATACAACAACCATTGTTAGTTTAGTATTCGTAAAAAATTAAATCCCTGGAGGGTAGGAGAGCATTTCCGTCGTGAAGTACAAATACTTTACAAGTAACTGACATCCATATCACAATGTGCTCTACTAGTTTATAGTGCACTTCGACATTCTTATTCCGTATTTAACATCATCACTAAGCTAATAGCACTATTAAATTAAGTACATACAAAATGCATTAGTAAAACATTAATAAATTTTAATAAGCAACAATTCATTGTTTTATTTTCATGTATGAAAAATTGTCGCGTCGAAACTTGTCAACCCATTCAACGCCATGCCAAAATAAATAAGATATTGTTAAAAAAAATGTATTTTTGTTCACTGTACTTGCATCGTCATATCTACATAATATTGTACGGAATTTGAAATCACTGGTCACTGGTAAGTTAAATTCAATAGGTACATGTACTTCTGAACATGGATATGTCCGAAATAAATGGCTTATTATTATTATTATTAAAGCTCCGAAAGGGTGATCCGTCGTGCGGTCCCTCTGACACTTATATTATTTAATACGTGAGCGAGAGGGACGGTACGATACGAACTTCGATTTTCGAACTTCGGAGTAGGCCCTCTGTTTTGATTTACAGAACATGGATATACCCTGTCATTTAATGGTAGTTGACCCATATGTAATTTTATAACGAAATTATTTTATTTAGAGGCTGTTTCACCATCCATTGATTAGTGTTAACTGACGGTTAAATGTGATGCCGTCTCTATTTGTTTTGTTCGAATAGACGGAGATGGCATCACATTTAACCGTCATTTAACACTAATCAATGAATGGTGAAACAGCCCCTTAGACTACTTTTCTACTACGAGTTTTACGTCGTCGTTAAAATGAACACAAGTGAAGGAACAGATGTCGATAGTACTTTAAAGTACAATTTTGCTCCACTCACCTCAGTGGATGTAGAAAGATCCGTCTGTGTCAAGTGGATATCAAACGCAAGAAGAAATGCATTGACAATAGAAAAACGTAGGACTTCATGTAGGAGTCATTTATACAATTATACAGAAACTTCAGAATAAATTTAAAATATATATTCAGGGTGTATCCATATTGATATCTACGCAAGACATGAATGCCATAAGAATATCTCACCCATTCCGAACTCTCAGTTTAATAAAAGTTTGTAAAATTCCAACTTGTATTGTATTACTTGGAAAGATACTGCGGCAAATGATTATCAAATAGGCACCGTTCAACAGCCAGTTGGGCTACGGAGTGGACACTAGCGGACAGCGGGGCGTGCCAAACCACTATGCGACGAGTGTCTCAGAGAAAACGCTCGCCGAGCCGCTGCCCGCTGGCGCACCGGCCGCAACCTTAGGATACCGATTTCAGAAATCACATCAACATTACAGTTCATCTTGTCAACTACTAGAGAATATTATTGAACATTTATTGCATTTTTGATATTGTCGAGGTGATTTCAAAAATCGGCCTTCAGATCTATATACACTAATAAGACTAAATACAAGTACATACTGCTGTAAGTTTCACTATTAGCTAACCACTTCACTAACTATAGCACGATGGTTAGGATTTAGGTCCAATACGCACGAGAGCCTTTTCATCGTCCGTTAAGCGGATTAAATAAAATAACAAATTCATAGACATTGGCGCGTTTTTGTACAGCATTGTTAGACTTTAGACGCTACGCGAGTGACGGTTAAGAAGTAAATTCGAGTTTAAAATAGCGCTAAAAACGGGTTTTAGCGCGACGCCTTTTTCATCTATTTTTTTTAGAGGCCTAAGTGCACCTGTGTGACTATGCCAGCCACATCGAAAGACTCGATGGCCACATTCATCAAACACTTCTACTGCGATGACCAGATTATCTGGCTGCAGAGGAGTGCTCGATGAACCTGTAAATTCGTACTGCATCTTCCGATACCGGACAAATCATAATAATATTCACTGCACCATTGAACAGGTCCAAATTACTGAAATACCTCACGGCTATCCTTTAGTCAATACACACTTCGCGACGCTTTACAAGCTCTCGTGCGAATTAGGCCTTATTAGGTTAAAAAGTCTGCCAGTCCCTTGATCCAGTGCCACTGTACTGTTCCCCTCTCACGCAAAGTAACGTGCTAAGGTGAGAAAAGGAGGTGGCGGTTGGTGGCGGCTCCTAGCTTTGCGTATACCCTCACACTAAATTTTTTTTTAAGTGTTTCAATAAAAATTGGCAAGAACTCAATTCACATTCAAATCCTGTCAACAAACTTTTAACTGATATTTATTTTATATACATAAAATTCATATTTATATAATTGCTCCCTTAGTTTAATATCTACAAGTTTGTGATTAATTACAATCTAGATATCAATCGATTGGAATAAAGTCTTACAATTTTTAAATAATAGCTTAGAAGATTAATTGTTTTAAGACTTTTCTTGCCTTGTAGTAAAAATTTATTCCAACGGATTCATTTTCTAAAAAATCTAATATTTCTTTCAATTATGGAGTTTTGTTCTGCCATATAATAAATTTATATTTTATCTATATTCTGAAGGCATTATGCAGAAGGCCTAACGCTACGAAATTAAATGCAGTTCTATGCACATGAACTTCTCTATGAGAGCCATTACTTTGAGACTCTGGCATTTTAAAAAGGTGCCAAAATGAGAAAATTTTGTGACACAAGATGCAGTCATATATCACTGCAGTTAAAAGTGCATTCTGGCGTACTAGGCACCTTTTTATGAACAGGTGACAGCATACTAACATGAAGTATCCCTTTTAACATTAATATAGAAGCCCTGCAGAAACATCAGGTTAGCTACCACGAGATGCAGTGCAATACAAAATGTTGTGAATCTTACCGATGAGTATATAAAGTATTAACTAGTAAAGCGTAAATTATTATTGTATCATAGACTTGAGCTGTTCTCGCGTGTAGCGATGCCGGAAATCATTGACTAGTCTACTGGTCAGTGTTGCTCTACCTCACCGCCTGTACATAGCGTGATTGGTTCATTTGTGGACTAAAGCAGCTATTGATGATGCAAGCTGTCGACAAAGACGTTTTATTTCTCTTTTGCATCATCAGCAGCCGCCTTCAATTAATTGAATTAATCAAGCGTCTAAATCGGGTCACAGACGCTCGATATGTATTAAACCTTAAGCTCATTTATAAGCGTAAGACTGATATGACTTCATCTTGACTAGTATCGGTGTAATCACAGAGAGATAGGATTAACTTGGTTTGACTGTGTTGAGTGTGCTTGTGCTCTTAGATTTAGATGTGTCGTGGGGAGGCAATGGGCGCGCGATGCCTACTTTGACCACGCCTCGCGGAGCACCTTTCAAGGCTTGCACAGCCTGATCTAGAGTAGCATTTTTAATACTAGTTCCATTAACCGACATGACGCGGTCGCCCGGCGAGATCTCGCCGTTCTTCTCGGCAATACCACCAGGAACCAAACTCCGCACTACTATAACAGTCCCCTGAGGGTCTATGGGATCCTGGTAATCCAGTATAGAGAAGCCCAGACCCTGATCTCCTTTTACAAGCTCTACAATATCCTCCTTGCTCTGCCACATGGCTAGTCCTGACACACACTCTAATGAGCGAGATTTCTTGGAGTGACCTGAATGGTTAGTTAAAGTGGCAGTGCTAGAGGTATTAATAGAAGTGTCAGACTGGGCTTTGATGATAGTGGTTAGATTGTTAAGACTGCCTGATATTATTTTTCTGGCTTCAAAAGCTTCTCGATCTGGTGCTAAGTTGATCACTGACCTGGCACCACTTTCAGTGCGGGACACAACAAGCCGCACTCGGTCTGGGAGTTGCTTAAGGATATTGACTACCTCTGTGTGTGTGAGACCGTGAAGCCTGTACTCGTTAGCTTCTAAAAGCTCATCTCCAGCAATGAGGGTTCCTTGCTGCCACACTGGACCTTCTGGCAGTACAGATCTAATGTAGTGATGAGGCCTAACCTCCTGCCCACCTTCCACATCTACAGTACCTTCAAGGCTGATTCCCAAGCCACCAAGCTTGTTGACTTCAGCTACTAAAATTTGTTTCTCAGTACCTATGACTTCGGACCACCTTTTCTTAATAACCTCTTTGTCTTCAGCTAGTATCTCATCCAGTCTCTTATCAAGCTCTTCTTGGCTCGGTTCACTCACTTCATTCTCTGCAATTTCTAATACACTAGAATCTATAGTAGTGTTGGATTCCCGCTCGGGTTCTATAGTAGTTGTACTGTTCTCAGCTTCAGAAGGCACAGGGAACCAGGAGAGGGTGGTGGTGGAAGGGGATGGCGACGCGGGGCGCTCCTCGTTGAATATCGCTAGCTGCAGGTGCTCAAACTTAGGACCTCTCAAATACCGCTCTAAAACTAAATGCACAGAGATCCCTGTGTTTCTTAAAATGTCCACAGCCTTGGGGTTACTCTTTTCTGCTAAAGACACTCCATCTACCTCTACTATCCTATCATTAATCTTAATTTGTCCACTCTGCTCTGCACTGCTGCCTTCTATGATGCTCTTCACAAATATGCCGGAGAGTTCCTCCTTTTCGCACACATAACCTGCTACCGTGATTCCTAAACCATACACATTT
Organism: Choristoneura fumiferana; assembly: GCF_025370935.1. Classification (NCBI taxonomy): domain Eukaryota; kingdom Metazoa; phylum Arthropoda; class Insecta; order Lepidoptera; family Tortricidae; genus Choristoneura; species Choristoneura fumiferana. The sequence goes on along the minus strand of NC_133482.1, from coordinate 1,191,147 downwards.
TTATTCAGATCCACATGAACAATTTCTACTTCAGGCGTATCAGGCAATTCAGCGGGTACAGTCACTGTAATGGTGGGAGAGACGGGGGCGCCTACGATGAGATGTTCCGGTATAAGCTGGGGCTCGACGCCGAGTACGCTCACGGCCGCTGCAATGTCTGGGTCGCCGTTCTGACCGTCGAGATATTCGGTATAGCACTGGGAGAGGTCATAGCTGGCAGCATATCCACTCTCGATGAGGTGGCGGTCTAGGAGCTCAGGGTCCGCGAGGATCTTGGTGGGCACGAGTGCGGTGCCGGGCAGCGGCGCGCGCAGTGCCTGTGCGGGGTCGGCCGGCCGCGCCACCAGCAGCCGCAGCACAGCGCCAGCCTGCCGCAGCACAGCCGCGACCTGCTCCGACGTGTACCCGCGCAGGTTCACAGACCCCACTTGGAGGACGTGGTCACCGCTCTGCAGCCTGCCGTCGCGGTCCGCCGCGCCTCCGGGCACCACAAACTTGATCACGACGCCCGTGCTGCGCCCGCCGACCAGGTTGAACCCGGGCCCATTCCCGTCATTGGTGAGCTCGACGACCTCCACTTGCGCCCATTCGGTACTCAGCACCATCGCCGCCGCTCTCACCATCAGGCGCTCCCAACGTTACGTGACGCGCCGCCCGAGCGCCGCGCCGAGGTTATGCAGCCCCGACAGCCACATCGCGACAGCCGACGACACAAAGAATGTACGCGTAGCGAGCGTGATCTCAGAGGAAGACGCGATTGAAATAGTTTTTTGTGAATCAGAATATTTAGAATATAAAAATGACATTTACATACTTGCTGAAACGGAGACAGCGAAAATGTGGCCAGCTCCAGGCAGGTGTGTCCAGTGAATAATTTAAATACCTTTGAAATGTCAAAACAAACTGACTTATGAACGTATCATGTGCTGAGTGATTTTTCCGCTAAACGATTATAATTTTATCAATCATAGAATGAATTGTGCTTTAAACGACGTTACAATTTGCAACTTTCCAAATTTATTTTATAAAAATTAACTTCTCAGAAATGTCAAACACTATAGGGCATTTTTAACATTGTCTTAAACTATACAGTGGCTTTTTAACCTTAATTATAGATGGCGCTAAGTGTAGCAAAAAGCTTTTTGCTAATGATCAACAGATGGCGTTCTAGGCTATAACATGACAGTACTCCTATCCAACCCTAGATGGCATTGCTCTCCAAATTCTATGTTGATTACGTGCTAGCGAAATAACAGGGGGGCTACTTCGAAAATCGTAAATCGAAATTCGTACCGTACCGTCCCTCGCATTTTCGTATTATATAATATTAGCGTAAGCGGAACGGAAAGATACGGAGTTCGAATTTAATAGTATATATTCGTAGTATAGGCCCTATTCATAAAATCATACCTCTACGCGCTTCATAACGTCTGAATCTGATAATTTATTAAAGCTTGCTACTATGATTTCATTGCAGAGTATTAGGTTACTCGAGCGTGAAGAGTAATATTTGTACCTACATCGTCCACTGATTAATAAAAGGTTTCCATTGGTTTTTATATTTACTTATAACCTTTGTTTGCTGTGTCACCTGAAGATGCAAAGATTCTGATGCTCTCCTACACTCTATGCATACCTCTTGGCTTATTTTAGACAAGCAATTCAAGATGAAGACATATTTTAGTGATTTCTAAGATTTTTGGCCCTGTTTCTACATATATGGATCTACGATTTATATATACATAAGGATTTATACAATGTAGGTTTCTACTTACGCTCTCTTGGTAGCGTCATAGACTAACAGTACCTACCTACCTACTTTGCAAGTAATTTTGTCTGCAACTGACTGGAACACTTACAGGACCTAGTTAAACTTTTGGTGCCATTTTTTAATAAAATCTATAAAAATACATCATCATCATCCCAGCCCATAAACGTCCCTCTGCTGGGCACAGGCCTCCTCTCATAATGAGAGGGCTTGGGTCGTAGTTCCCACGTGAAAAGAGAATTCGTAAATATTGCGTCGAATTTGAAATACGATCATTTATTTTTACCTATGTAGTAATTACCATCTCTATGTAGTATTATCAAATTGTCCAAAAAATTAAATGAGGTAAAAGTCGTATGTTAGTGACCATCATTTTTAAAATCGGTCCTGAAATTTTTGCTTTTTTCCAACTGGCTGATCATGTTTTTTGACAATATGAGAATATAAAAAAAATGTAAAAGCCCGACTGCTCTAAAACTCTTTTAATAAAAACTAAAAAGGGATAATACTAGTCTAAGGGGCTGTTTCACCATCCATTGATTAGTGTTAACTGACGGTTAAATGTGATGCCGTCTCCGTCTATTCGAACAAAACAAATAGAGACGGCATCACATTTAACCGTCAGTTACCACTAATCAATAGATGGTGAAACAACCCCTTACACTAGAGACTACTAGACTTGTTTTATCCTTTGTAGTTTTTTTTTAAAGTTTTTACGGCAGTTGGGTTTTTTATTTTTTTATTCAAACTTACCGGTGTTTTTGTGTTCGGTAGGTACCTCCTACTAGGTAATAAGATTTATAATAAAAGTAGTTTTTTCTTGTTCAACACGTTTAATAACATAAAACAAGACATTTATCCACATAAAAAATGAAAGAAATCAGCAACCTTACCTTACCTAGAAGTACCTATTGTAAGTGAGAAAAGTTTCCATATCGAAACGTCATTATGACATTGACATAAGATTACTTTTTTATTCGGCCTGTGTTACATTACAGATGTCAAGTTGCGGAGTTTCCAAAAAAAATTCTGGAAATTTTCACAAGATATATAGAAATTTAAATTTAAGAAACGGAAGTTAGAAATTTGAAAAGTTTCCTTTGGCACATCAGTAGTAGGTACAATACAGATGTATTGTAACACAGGCCAAAATTGCATTGTATGTTGTATACATACTTAAGTAGGTTTAGGGGCTGTTTCACCATCCATTGATTAGCGTTAACCGACGGCTAAATGTGACGCCGTCTCCGTCTATTCGAACAAAACAAATAGAGACGGCATCACACCTAACCGCCAGTTAACACTAATCAATGGATGGTGAAACAGCCCCTTAGACACTTTTTACAAGTTGTTTTTTTATTTACCATCCACCATCCAAAGTTTTCAATATGTTTAGTACCTAGGTATGTTTTCAACGAATTATAAACGCCCTGAATTTGAGCAAACACAAAACCAAGGAGTTCTTAAGCCTCTTCTTTGTAGGGGTCATGACCTTCCCACCCCGAAATCTTAATTTTGTCATATCAGTTGTACAGTTATTAAAAAAAAAACTGGGCAAGTACCTACGAGACGAACTCAGCCTCCCTCACCCTCATCGAGGAATCCGTACAGACTTGTAGGTACCTACATATAAATATCCAGTGTTAGCAGAGCCCCTCTCTTAGCAAAATGTACCTAAATTGGGGTCATTATAAATGGTTACTGACTTAGGCAGTTAGGCATAAAATAGATTTCCATGCTTTTATTATTTGTTGTGTTTAAGATAATTTGTAAATCAAAAATAATGTAGAGTTTTATTTTAAGGAAACACCTTACAATACAATACAATACAAAGACTCTTTATTGTACACCAGACATAGTAAGCGATACAGAAAACAGACCTCCTCCTCCTCCCCTTAGTCCTTAGTTGGCGAGATAAAATATAATGCAATAAAAACTCAAAGAAACACAATCTTAATTAAAATAAGCAAATCAACACGTCCTTTCGCACACACGTCTTACGTCTTTCTGTATATAAAAAGTACTCTGTGGTCTTTCTCCCCGACACTCATTCACTCCATTTCCCTCATTCGATCATCACATTCAATCAGTCATTCAGCATATCACTCATTCCTACAATAATATGCTACATATACTTGCCTAAGTAAATAATAGGTATGTAAAAATATTAAAATGGTTATTATTTACACTGTTACACAGAAATTATAATTTATCTTTAACAATTAATTTTTATTTTACAAATTTTTAATGATCAGTATTTCATCTTGGTTTAATAGTTGCACTATTTATAAAAAACAATTTTCTGTGACTAAAGGAAAATAACCTACATAATTTTAAAAACAATTTAACGGCATTTAGAGTTTTTCAATTAGGTACATACATACCTACCGCCTTTCTGATCCGGGAATCGAACTCGCACAAAAGAAAAAAAAAACACCTTTACAAAATTGATCAAATATGGCTTAATTTTTCAATAATAATGATTACTTTTTCTAAATAATACAGCAACTTAAATAGGTCATCATCATCATCATCATTTCAGCCATAGGACGTCCACTGTTGGACATATGCCTCCCCCATAGATCTCCAGTTGCTTCGGTTGGAACTTGGAAGCGGCTTGCATCAGTGAACCCGCGACTAACCCCGCGGATCGGCAGGGCTACTACGAAACTTGAAGTTCGTGTCGTGCCGTCCCTCTCGCTCTCGTATTAAATGGTATAAGGGTCAGAGGGACCGCACGACACGAACTGCGAGCTTCGAGTTTCGTAGTAGCCCTACGGCGAGCGCAGCGTAAGACCGTAGGACGTCCACCAACGAGATGGACGCATGACCTGGTTAAATAGAAGTAAGGCCATCAAATTTAACATTTATAATTTGAGAAAAGTTAATATGGGTGTTTTTTTACCATTTGATGGCGTCAATTCTCGGTTCAGACATGGATTTAGGTATTTAACAATCTTTGAATACAGTTTAAATTGTTTTCAAAATTAAATAATGTCTTTATTCAGCAAACTTTTCTATCAACAGTATTTAAGATACTTTCCCGTGGGCACTGGGCACACCCTGTAGGTATAGAAGATATGATGATGATGATGATGAATTCCTGTAGTCCCTCAGCAGGGACATAGGGCTCGCAGTAGGGACTTCCATGCGTCACGGTCCTGTGCTGTGGCTTCTAGGTCTCTATAGAAGATATACGAGTAATATATGCTAACACTGCCGTCGCTTTACCTACGTAGCGTACCTAAGTAGGAATAATCTTGATTATAGTAAAAATACCACAAACGGGACTTATGCACGAAAACAAACGAGTAATATTTACATCGACGTTTCAACCACGTTACAGTAAATAATTATAATCCTAGTAATAATAATAATAATAAGTATAACAAATAGGTATCGGAAATGCGTAATAACAATAAAAAAAATCTTATTAATAAGCGAGCCGCCCTCGCCTTTCATCAATGAATTATTTAAGAAATAAAAAGACAAGTGAATAAAATAATAGCAATAATAATGATCTTGGCGAAATTAACCAATCCCAAAACGGGTAAATAAATAAATAATAATATGTAATAATAAGTAGTTTAAGTTTTGGGGGAGGCCTATGTCCAGCAGTGGACGTCTTTCGGCTGAGATGATGATGATGATGAGTTGAAACCACTCACAAGTAACCGATAATTAACTAACGATATAAAGATTGGTTTAACTGGCCTCCAGTAGCAAGTTGTTTAGTTAAAAACTTGTGTTGTAGCCCTCGTCATTATATTATCATTATATTGTCATTATATTATTATTATATTACCACCTATCCGCTTTAGTTCATAGATTTATGTGCACCATGTTTGTGTGGTGCCCTCTCTTACCTAGATTTAAGATTTAAGTTAAATTAATATTGTTTTTCTCTATAAGTGATTTGTAAATCTTTTGAGAAAATAAATATCTTAAACCATAAATATTACCTACTCGTGTTATTTAGCGTGATAAGTCCTTTTACTGTCCTGTTAGTCCTGGGCTGGACACGTCTGTCGCATGCACCCACAGAGGTGGGCTCACACAGTCACTTGGTGGGCACCGGAGGACCGCCGTCGACGGCGAGGCAGACTGAAAAGGAGATGGCGGGACGATTTAGACGCGTATGCAAGGGATTGGCTTGACATTGCGCTGAACCGGGAGGTGTGGAGATCAAGAGGAGAGGCCTTTGCCCAGCAGTGGGACACTATTGTAGGCTAGTTAAAAAAAAGTCCTGTTAGTGGTATTTTGACTATGAGTGAAAATCACGAAAGTTTATAACGTTATAATCTTGATTATCTTACTAACGTCAATAAGCCAAAGGATAAGTGCTAGAAACATAGGGACGCTTAAATTTCATCTCTCATTCAGAAAGTAGGTCTATGCAGCAGTCTGCTGGGCACAGGCCTCCTTTCGGAATGAGAGGGCTTGGGCTATCCCACGCGGGCCCACTACGGATTGAGAACTTCTCACACACCATTGAATTAATTCAGATGATTTGTTTTTCTTCACCGTTAAGCTCATGGTAATTTTCGAATGTTATTTCTCATATAATTTCCCGCGATTCTGCTTGAGACGCCATAGGTTAAACTAGGCCACTTAGTTCTTCCAAAATCGTATAAACAGCTTTAAAGCATAATTTTTTTTAAAAAACCTACCAGGTACAACATCAAACAGATACAAAAATAGGCTACTTTTTATCCTGAGAAAGTCCAAAGTTCCCGCGGGATGCAGACAAAGTTGCGGGTGTCAGTTAGTATATATATCAGATACAGTATTATAGTCGACTACCAAAGTATAGTTAAGTATAATTATAATGTATGTGACTAAAAGCAAATCTATGTAGAGTTGAACTATAAAATGTAGAGTTGCCCCAAACGGCTGTTGTGACAAGAAAGTTAACTTCTACTCATAATAGGTATTTCTGTGTAAGTAGGTACCTACGTATGTATGTAAATATATATCTATTAGTACACATTGATGCACCTACTTAAAATACGGATAAAAATATTATTGAACAAAATAATATCTTCCTATTTACAAAAGCGAGTTTATGCTTAAAAGTATCATTCCACTTTATCATTCGGTTATAACAGATAAACAATTTTCAAAATAAGAAACGCAACCCTTTTAATTCATAACACCTCCTGTAGGTATCTACATATAATACAAAAAAAAAATATTGAAATTTAGTGAAATAAAATAACGCCATAAAAATAATCTAACTATTTTATGTGATTAAGTATATAGTTCATCTGACTCTTGGGCTCCCAGGGCATTAGGTATGTAGGTATTTGCGGATTTTGATTTTAAAACATATCCATGGAGCCCGGACACTCACAAACTTTTCCGTCAATTAAAACAAACAATATTTGAAAGTACCCATGACCATAGGCTGGCACCACAATCCAGCGCGGAAATACAGCCAGTCATATACGCAGGGCACACTACCTCCGGGACTTAGACGGATTTTATATAACTAGTTTATTTCTTAAATTTACATAGAAATGCAAAAAATATGTATACATATTTAAAAATAGTTCAACTTTGACTCTTAACTCTAGTTAGTCATTAAATAACTATCATTTTGACAGGACGAGACTTAGGTACCATTGTTTTAACCACAGGCCCGTAACTTTCTATCAACAAAGGACTAGCGTAACAAAAAAAAATATGACGCAGTAACTTTTTCATTTGTCACACATTTTCGTACATTTTATTTACCTTTCTAAGCACTCCCATAATTATTCTCAGTACTTATAAAGTTATAATATGTAGGAGTAGGTTACAAGTTATATAGTAGTAGATAACTAAATGACAAACTTAAAACACTGTAGGTATATGTATACCTACGGATACGGAGGTATTTATGTAAATTTGACTCGCAAAATAATTCGTTAGGCAGAGTTAAACGTGGATGGAAACAACAACAATTTTATATCTATCTCTCCAGTCAAAATTAACAGGGCATCGAACCTTTAGTAGTTATTAACACTAGTGTATCTAACAGCAGACTCTATTCGGTATGAGTAGATAGGTATTCCGATGGAATGAGTATGCAAAAATGTAATAACACAGGCTTTTTGAATACACTAGCTTAATTAGGTAATTAATCAAATACAAATAAGCCCTCAATCCTAGTTATAAAGCTCACTGATTCGCGGTGTTATATTAGTAGGTGCCTTGTAGGTATATAAAGAATACGTACCGTGCCTAAAGTAAGTAACAAGTACTTATACGAAATGTGGCAAAGCCAAAACACAAGGACGTGTAGCCACCAACTGTTAATTACTTAGAGTCCATCACGGCAGCCGCTCGCTGCAGCGGCGGCGGGAACGTTCATTAGGTTAGGACGGTCGGCAGCGCGGACGCACCGCGCGGCGGCGCCGCGGCCGTTGAGACGCAATAATTAGCGCGGGAGCGACTGAGCGCGGCGGCCGGCGCCCGGGAGGGGCCCGGGCGCCCGCAGCCCGGCCAATGGCGGCGCCCCGGCGCGGCGATAGGGCGCGCCTCACCGGGGGCGGGGCCGGTCGAGGGCCGCGGCCCGCCGGGGGCTCCGGCCGCCACTCTGGCCCCGAGAGCCACTAGAGGCTGAGCCGTCGAGTGGCGTCGAGTGCGGCCGGTCGGATGTCCGCGGAGGGCGGCGGCTATTCGCCGTGTGCGGCGGATGCGCTGCCGGAACTGAGCGCGGCCGAGCTGGCGATGAGCCTGTCGCCCAAGTCCGCGCTGCTGCAGCAGAACCTGTCACAGCTGCACCTGCAGCACAGTACGCCTTTCTCCGTCACCGACATCCTGTCCCCCATCGAGGAGTACCGCAAGCTCGAGCTGGCCAACAACCCGCCGTCGCCCTACAGGTGCGTGGATCGATAGGGAGGGGGGGGGCCTCCACCCGCTGATTTTTCGAGTGGCGAAGGTCCCGCCGAGAGTGCTCGAGTGCCGCTCGCCGCCGAAGGATATAGTTCGGTGACGTTTGTTTGTGCAGGTACGTTATGTTGTGTTCGGTCAAGTGGCCGGCGTGCTAGTGAGGACCATGCGTGTGCGCTTGCCGGCGCTCGGTGCTCCGCCGCCTCCTTCTAGGCCCTCGTTTGTCGCGAATATAATTAACCACTTACACTTGAATCAAATTGAAGTGATGTTATCCAGTGCCGGCAAGAAACACTAGTGCCCTAGGCCGGGCGCGGGCTCCGACCATGAGCACCGGCCTTCTATCCGGTGTGTGCGTTTTATCTACTGATTTTTATTCATTATTTTTATTCGTTTTTAAACAATGAAGGAGTATTAAAAACAATTAAACTTCGCGTGTTATTAATAATAAATATAAACAAATAAACAATTCATCATCTCAATGTAATGCCGTCGCGTATCCAACATTAACCTTAGGTATCTAACGCCGTAGCTACATAGGTACCTCTATCTAACGTTATACTCGTACCTGCCTACTTGTCTTTCTTATTTTGTTCAAAGATTAATTTAAATTACCTGATTAAAATTAAATTTCAGTGTGACTAAATAGAAAACGCTCCGTCTAAATAATAAGTCACATTCGCAGTATTTTTTAGGTATTTGAATTCTAAGCATTAATATTTTAAAATGCCGCTGTTTCGCCGAATCGCCGTCTACAGATTCAATAAACGGAATTTAGGTATAGGTATCAAAATAAAAACAAACAAGCAATTTGACTGTATTTTTACAAGATACCTAGGTACTGCTGACGTTGCCAAACGATATAGCAAACGCTGGAGAATATTACATACCTCTATTGCCAAATTGTAGCCAAAGTATTTTTCTAAAATTGCCCACATGTATTTAGTGCCCTAGTTGTACCATTACTTTGTACAAATAAGTATTTGAACCTAAACAGTGTTAAATATCAGTGCCGGTGCCGGTGCAGGTTATTCGGAAAACGTTATGGATACTATTATAGATGTAATTATTCTTGATTACCGCCTTATACCTACATATACTAACAGCTTAAATCGGTTGAGCAGTTTAAACCTGAGGGATTAAATGCTACAGATTTCAAATTGATTATTATATTTATTAGGCACAGGTACTTTATTGGACGCTACTAGAAAAAATAAACGTTCTCAGTTAATATTTCGGAGAAAACTCATTATTAATTTAAACATGCCCAATGCCTTTTAATTTAAATGGCCCAAGCCCTCTCATTCTGAGAGGAGGCCTGTGCCCAGCAGTGGGACGTAAATATATAGGCTGGGATGGATGGATGGAATTTAAACATCTCGCGTCTCTGTGATTATTAACTCTAGGTACCTGTGACTCTACGTAACATCAATCTCTTCCATCCAGGTAACCTTTTATTTAGAATTGAATAAAAAATAGGCCTATACTTGTATTACTTGTCATACAAGGTGTTAATTAAAACTGAAAACCAGAAAGTAGTTTGCTCGGAATCGAAAGTATACAATCGAAAACACAATGTTTTAAATTAGGCTGTGTGTGTTTTGTAATTCCTTTTTTATTGCGCCCAGTCTAAAACAAGCGCCAATTTTACTTAAATGTTTTAGGGAGGTTGCATACCTACTAATTACCTATAGATGATTTAATACTGGCTGTTTAGCAATCAATTTGATCTTCTTCTAAAAACATCGAAGCGCAACTGATAAAATACAAATTATGAGCGTAGAGTTCTAACTCTGTAGAGTTCTTACTCTACAAGTACTCTACACTCACTTTTGAAATAAATTAGGTATTCGAAACACACACAAACATCACGCCTGTATTCCCAAATGGGGTAGGCAGACCACACGAAATGTTACCGCTTCGGTGGTATTCGAAAAACATGCAATCACTAAATTGCAACGAAACATATTTTTGTGGTGTCTGAGGATTTCAGTTATTTAATTAAACCATGATTCCTTCCTATACACTTTGTGTGCGCTAACTGCTAGGTCGTATCTACGAAGAGAGTTTAGGTTCGCGGTTGACATATATCTACGATGTACCAATGTACCTGTAATGTACACAAATAAAACTAAAAATAAAAAACTAATTTAGTTTGATTTTGAAATAAGAAATGTATGCGTGTATGTCGTATCGCTCTTAATTTTTAAATTGATGTATTGTGGAAACAATTCCTGCTTTAATTTTCGACTTTTCTCAATCGATTGCTTTTTGAAAGATTGAATTATCAAATTAAAAATTTATACTCGTAATAAGAGTGTTTTCTGACTAGGTAGGTAATTATATTATTTAGATTCTAAAAAAATACTTCTCTACAGTTTCTTACTCTGAGCCATCAAATACTCATTTCTACCGTTAATCAACCGCATGACAATAAGCAAATATAGAAACTAATTACCTATATTACATTTTGCGAAGTTTATTTATTTTATTCGATGAGCTAACAAAATAATAGCGCTCTACCATACTTAATTAACAAAATGCTATGAACTATCCCGATCTGTGTTGAATCCATCTATTCTTTTAATAAATAACCATACTTACCGAGTACCTACTGAGTGTTGCATGTGCCAATAAAATTTCTCATTTTTAGGGTTCCGTCGTCTACTGTCTGTCTGCGGCTTAGCTCAGTGACCGTTAGTACTAGAAAGCTGTAATTTTGCATGAAATACATACTCGTATAAGTCACGCCGACAGTGGTAAAATAAAACACAATAAAACATTTTTTTTAGGGTACATCCCATGGACGTAAAGTGGGCATGATTTTTAGGGTTCCGGAGCCAAAATGGCAATAACGGAACCCTTATAGTTTCGTCTGTCTGTCCGTCCGTCCGTATGTCACAGGCATTTTACTCGAAAACTACAAGATGTATATCAATGAAATTTGGAGTACAGATGTCTTGTCAAAGCCGCTATTTAGTTTTGTAGTTAAATTACAAAAATAAATATTTAAAGGGGGGCACTCCATACACCTAACAGAAATTGTAAAATATTTTTTTTAACTCGCATCAACGTGTGGTACATAGTTCGACAGCTCTTTTGAAAAGATAGTAAGGTTTTTCAAGAACTTTTTTGATTAAGTGAAGATTTCCGGAAATAATCGCTCCCAAAGTAGCAAAATTGTGTCCCGCCTCTATCTTGTAAACCGTTTGTCCAAAAAATATGCAAAAATATGGAAAGGTAACGCTTAATAAATACTTTCAACGAAAATTGGTCTCAACATGATCGGATATACCGTTTTTGAGTTATTGCCGAAAAACTGCGCTTCTCAACAAAAGGACTCAAGTGCCGTGAAGATACGCTCTTTTTCTGGTAATAGATTTTAAGACTGTAGTAAGTGTTTTAATTGTGTTATAACGCACATAATATTACTTGATTTTTTTCGTAATGGCTACGGAACCCTATCTTGGGCGTGTCCGACACGCTCTTGGCCGGTTTTTTTTTCGACTAGCCTTATAGTGTGGGGTATCGTTGGATAGGTCTTTTAAAACCTTTAAAACCATTGGGGGGTTGCTAAGACGATTTTCCTATTCAGTGATCTGTTTGCGAAATATTAAACTTTAAAGTGCAAATTTTCATTAAAATCGAGGGCCCCCCCTCTAAAATCTAAACTGTTACCTACACTTGCGCCCGCAAAATAATACTGCTCTACTAGTGAAATCAATAACACTACTTTTCGCATTGTTTATTAATACTTGTTTAACTTTATATTAACCCATTGCGAGTTTTTCGATTTGCATTGAAAGTAACTACTTATAAAAAAAACTTATTTCAAATATGTACAGCTTAGTAGGTACGTCGATTTTCAAACGCTTTATTCGTATCAGAAAACGGAATCACGTGAGATTTTATCTCTTAAACACTTTGGTAGATTTAGTAACGAAAATTAATAATAATGGTTGCCATGACGTCTAAGGCCTGGCAAAACGTATCCTTATTGACTTTGCCGATATTTTACCATAACATACCTGCGCAGACGCAGCAGTGTATGACGCAACATGTCAACTGCTTTTCAAAACTCAATTACATGCGCGGGAGTGTTTGCTCGGAGTACAAGAGGCAACGGAGTCACACCTATGATTTTTTTCCTTATTTAGGTAAACATTGTGATAATTTACGAAGGTATGTACTGTATTCACGTACCTACCAGAGCTTTTGTTAGTTTGGATACGTGTGTTGAATTACCTATTCGGTAAAAAAGTATAAATAAACAAACTTATGACTAAGTAGTTCATAATATGAAAGGAAAAAGTTACCCACAGTAAAAACATGTCTAAGAACCATCGCTAGAAAACCTGCTTGCAAATAAAAAAAACCGCATTCAAATTGGTTCACCCGTTTAAGAGCTACGGTGCTACAGACAGACAGACAGCCAGACAGACACACAGACACACATAGCGGTCAAACTTATAACACCCCTCTTTTTGCGTCGGGGGTTAAAAATACAAGCGAGTCTCGTAACGCAGTTTTTCCACTGTAAAAAGTTAGGAATAGAAGTAGATACTTTGATTTAGCTTGGCATAGGCATCTAGTTGTTTCTATTTCAGACATCAACGGGGTCTAACTTAACTATATATTAGCTCAGTAACGTCATAATCAAACAACTCATATAAATATAGCAGCAAATCACTTTAGTTATAGAATTGTCTTCTTAAGATTCCGATACTCGAAAGAAAAAAATTGTTGTTTGTGTCACAAGGGAGCAAAATGATGTATTTACGGCGAGGGCGGTATATTGAATTCTTTTGTATAATCCTGAGCGTAATAAGGGGTTAAAGTGTTAACGCCCAAGATTAAAATGCTAAATTTTAAGTCAATATAAGTACCTAACCACCATTACAACACTGCAGGTTAAATAAAAGCCTTGTAAAACAGTAGGAACCATAATCTATGGGGTATAAATCTAGAAAAAAATGGTTCAACTCACAATTATAAGAAAAAGAATGGTCCGAGAGTTTCGGTTTTTTCGGCAGACCTTTGTCAAGGGTGAAGTGCGTAACGCGCACGTTACGCCACGATATTAGAGTTTTATATATATCACTAGCTGTTGCCCGCGACTCCGTTTACGTAGAAGTATGAAAAATAGTTTACGTCCTTTTCTCAGGCCTACCGAATATACACAAAAAAAAACATAAAAATTGGTCATAAGCACTGTGATGCGAGAATTTTATAAATTAGAGATACCTAGATTTCTCACGAGAGCTCAAGTAATATAATGTCTATATAGGGTACTTTCTACCTGTTCCCTGTACAACTATGAAATTTGGCTTGAAGTAGGTAAGTTACCTACTTATTACAGCACAGGTAAAGGCAAAAGCCTAGACAAAAAAGAATTTGAATTTTGTTTGTTTTGCTCAGAAAAATTATAAAGTACCAACTTATTCTTTTGCCAGGTTTTATTTTGTGCCTCATTGCACGAGTCCGACTCGCACTTGACCGATTGTTTAAAATCAATATCTATAGAGCACAGCGTCTGGCAAAGCGCGGACATGCAGTTTAATCAGACAGTTCCCCTAAAAAACACCTTTGCTTTTTAAACATTGTCAACTGTCACCTCCAGTGTTGCCAGTTGAATGAGTATAAACCCTTGTCCAAGCTATGTCCCCACTTTGCCATTCGCAGGCGTTGATCCCGCCGGCGGCAGCGATGCAGGACTCCGTTTGGTTCGGGCACGACTTCGGCCGGGGACTCTTGTACCATATCGATGCTGAGACCGCTAAGTAAGTGGTTAAAATATACTGTGTTATAGAAAAAAAACGGGTTACGTGTTTCAGTAGATTGTTGGGCGATTGCTTATTTTTTGACCTGTATAAATGTTTTATAGCGGGTCTTTTCTCATAACGAGAGGCCTTGGGTTATAGTTCCCACGCGGGGTCAGTGCGAATTAAGCTAAAAGCGCACCACAGAATTACTTCACAGGTTTAAAGATTTCCTCGAGATATTTTTCTTCACCATAAGGCTGAGTTTCCACCAGAGATGTGCGTGAATGCGTTGCGAGGAATGTGTTTGTTATGCCAATAGAAATGCTTCATTCGCTTCCGCTCCGCCGAGCTGTTTCCACCAGAGATGCGCGAAGCGATAATAGGCAAATGAAGCGTTTCCATTGGTTCATGAGTTTCATGACATACATATTCGCACATCTCTGGTGGAAGCTCGTGATAAAATTAAAATGTAATAACGCACTTAATTTTCGTAAATGTCAGAGGCCATGGTTAGAATTAACTAGGCTACTGCGCTGAAATATTACGCAGTAGGGACATTTTAAAGTAGTTTGAACAATCTAGACACAATTAGGTACGTTTATGTTTTGAACATGAAACTACCGTGAGACTCACTCATATTAAATGATATTGTAAAGGATAACTCACGTCTTAAACCGAGTTTAGCTCGACATGTTTCGTGTTTCGTCGGACAGTCGTGCGAGCAGAGCGGTGGCGCGTAGTGTGCGTGTTGCGGCAGCCGCCGAGTCGCGTGCTCCTGAGAGGAAGGGCTACGAAATAGCCCGAAACATGTCGAGCTAAACTCGGTTTAAGACGTGAGTTATCCGTTATAATATCATTTAATACGTTTATGTTTTCCGATTCGCCGTTATTTTGGTGTTAGTTGGGTACCTACTTGAAACAAGTTAGTAGTTATCGTAACAACTCCATTCCTACCGATTAGCACAATTCTTTAGGTACCTTACGTGACGTTTGACATGACAAGTATGACAAGGTTGCTGCGTTGCGAGGCGTCAAGTGGCCAAAGATATATCCAACTCACGCTATCTAATGCTTAGGGTCGTTTAACCAAAATATTCACGCCACGCCTAAACGTGGTAGGTAGTAATTAAAATTTTGAAAATGCGTTTATTGTTCAAGATCGTATAGAATTGATGAGAACCAAATTTTCATTTATTTTATTTAGGTCAGTCAGGTGTACTATTAGTACTAATGATGAAGTAGGTATCTTGAAGTCTGAAAGCCCCACATAATTAAACTACTTTCTAGTATTCTATTAAAACATTCCACAATTTATCAAATTAACAAAGTACTAGTCGAATCGAAAGATAACAAAGTTAAATCAATTAAAATTATCCCCAATTAAAGCGACCTAACCTAAAACGGTTGGCGGGAGTTTTCCCGCCCTGTCAAAACTCAATTTGTCAAGTCAAACATCGTAATGGCGGAGGGTGTTTTATCGTCGACGCGCTAATCCCTATTTTGGTTCACTTTAAGGTTTAAATTCACAGGTTGAATGTATGAATGAAGGTCCCGTTAGAGGGCGATGAGATTAAATTGTGTAAACAGGGATTAAGCCGATAAGCCGGGCATTGTTTAGGCCTGAGCCGGCGCCGCGTCTGCGTGTGGCAGAGCCGACGCACGCAGCGCGAAGGCAGTAAAAACTGTCCTAATTGACAGTTGACTTGACGTATCTCTGTCACTTAAGCATGAACTGGAAAGAGCTTGCCCTTAATCATTAACCTAAAATTCGAATGTAGGTGTATGGCTACGGTAATGAAATTCCATAACTGCAATTATTATTTCCAGAAACATTTAAAATCAACTTATCGATATAGCCATGATATCAATTAAATGTACCTATTATTAGAAGATTGTTCAACAAGGGACTAAAACAAGCCATAATGACACGAAATGTTTTGCCATCCGAGCAGAGGATTATGGTTGTTTAGTCTTGCGTTAAACACTCTCCTTTTCACTGTGAATGCCAGGAGAAAACCGACATCCTATATCTATAAAATTAAAATATGTATTCCCTAACAACGTACGCTCAATAGGTACGAGTAATGGAAATCAGTTAAAAACTCAAATAGCAAAAAAACCGCGGTTTTTCTTTTCTTTTATTTTTTTAGCCAACAGATTCAAACTTGAAAACTATTTTACCAGGAACTAATTGGACAATGCGTAATAAAATAGATTCATCCTTAATATAATTAAATATATTAATATTCGTTATCTTAATCGTGTTTCACGAAATTACTTAAATAGTTTTTTTTTTATATTTTTGCACAGTTGTCATCTAAGAATTGGCTATAAAAATCAATGAAAACGGCGATAATCCTCTATTCACAAACGCTGTGATTAGCTGTTAAGGGGTTTCTAGAGTGAATTTAAAAAAAGAATACGTTATAATCCCTAGAGATTAATAAGGAGCTTTAGTCCCGATATGCAGAGATCAAAGTAACATTTTAAGAGCATGAGAGAGAAGTGAAAAAATTAATAAATGGGTACACATACCGTATTAAACTAACATAGACTTAGGTAACCTGTGTATGTACCAAAGCTGACTTTTTGATATGTATTGTATTGTAAAACTATTGTACATAAAAACAAATGAAAATATAAGAACACAGGCTAATAAGATGATGATGATGATGTCGAAAGAAACCATACTTTGATACAAACTTTGAAGAACTTTATAAATTAATAGCGTTACTGTGCTGTAAAAATGAGATAGATAAACGAAATAACTTTTCTTATGTGCCAGGGCTTCCCAAACTTATTTGTACTGTGACGCCCTTGGGACTTTGCCATTTTTTACGACGTCCCTCAACCCAGTCCCAAAAATGGTTAAATTTTAGTACTAGCCTAGTAACAGGTTATTGGAAAAACACTATTTGGACATTTTTATTTTATTATTAATAAGAACGAAATCAAGCATCAAACACACAGTCGGTAGCCACCCTGCGGAATCGCTTAAGGGCACACTGGCTTGACAGTTCATCGTAAAATCTTAAAGGAGGCAGTGTTGTATGTTCTGTTTTGTGTATATGTATATATGTATTTTGCATGTAGTATATTTGTCTTGATATGTATTAGTTTGTACCTATATATATGTATGTGTATTTATTATAAATTTTTGAGTTAAATTAAATTTCGGTTCTTTTACCTTTTCATTGTACTTAAAGTGTCTACTTTTGTGTCTGATATCCTGCCAATCGTTCAAGGGTTAACTGGAAGAGATCCCTTTAAGGGATAAGTTCGCCTTTGTACATCTCATTATCCTGTGTTCTTTTATTTTCATGTGCTTTTATGTACAATAAAGAGTTATACAATACAATACAAAGTAAAAAGAGATCGACACGCGACGCTCCTTAACAGGGCATCGCGACGCACAGTTTGGGAAGCTCTGTTATGCCATGAACCCTATGAAAATAATACCAAAAGCATATTTTTCTTGCCCGCAGACAAACGGCTACGGCTGTACTTAATTTTTCTAACTATCCCAGTTTTTATAGGGAATTATTATTATTTTACCAGTAATTATAGGGATTACTTATAAGATATTAGGGATACTTAGTTATACCTAAGGCTGACGTGTATCTCACAAGTTATAACCCCATGAGGCACACATCGCCCCGTAGACAATCCAGGCGAGTCAGAGCCCATGGTAACTTACATATCTCTGTTCGTTCCCCGTTTTGTGTGTACACGTATTTATGTACTACCTAAGTTCCTACCGACTATCCAAAAGAAATAGGGGTATGTGAGTCTCAATAGTAAAACGAAAACACTGATATTTACCATTCTTTATAACATCCTTGTCTAAAAAAGGGCTTAAAGGGATCCCATGCCCCAATGATTTTCGATCTTAATTCCTTAGTTTTCTAATGTTTTTGTAGCTTATCATATTCATAACAACGTCTTTAATCAATATAGTATCCCATATTTACTTCAAAATTCATTCTCTTCTTGATATTTGGCATCAAAGTTGAACAATTTTAGGCCAAAAAACTGGTTTTCTGGCCATAACTTTTGTGTTAATTGGTTTCAAATGAAAACCCTCGACACGTTTTTAGAGACGTCAAAGACGAGCCCAAATATGTAGATTTCGTATATATTAGATCTTTCACGTCAATAGAGATACGAAATAAGTGTTTTTTTTTAGAAAATGTTTAAAAAAATCATATAAAATGAAGTATTAATTTTTTTCAAAATCCGGTAGACAAAAATGGAGATAAAAGATTGAAGAACCGGTAGCCGTTTGACTACTAATTCTATCTGTAGTGCAAAAGTAGGAGATACGATTCAAAACTTGTCAAAATAACATAACTAATTAGGTGAAAATCCTTAACTTATGTTTTTATTTTATTATTATTGTATGTAATTATTTTCATGTTTTGGAATTCACAGCGCTTATTAATCATCGACAAATAAATAATAACACAATGCAAATACTTTCCGGCACTGTCTTAACTTGACTATAAATAACTAACTAACTATATTGTCAAATTAATTATCATTACCATTATTATAACCAGCCGTCCTCCTGCAGGTCGAATTCTTCGGGTAGCAGCATCAACTCCCCCCTGGGCGGGGGCTCGTGCGGCATGGCCGGCAACCCGTACGCCGTGCCGCTGTACGGCGGCGCCCCCGTGCAGGGCTACGGCTGCGCGCCCTCGGACCTGCCCCACTACGGGGACATGCGCGGCGCCTCCTGGTACCCGGCCTCCAACGACCCTAGGTTTGCCAGTGAGTTGTTCGAGTTTATTTTGTAGATTAGTACAACTTGCGTTAATATTCGTTTTAAGTGTGCAGGTAAATCTCATTCCCATCCCACGATTTTTACCACAACAGGAGGGCAACTCGCATGAACTTTGATCAGATTAGATTTTTTGTAGATTTCAAGCGCGCGGTTAGATCTCATTACCATCTCACGATATACCGCTGCAAGAGGGCAAGGCGTGAGAGAACTTTAATCAGGCCAAATTTGGCGCCGGTGCCATCTTTACAAAAGTTAAAACTATGCATCATCTCCCTTATGATAATATTTATTAAAACGGTAGATAATAAGAACAAAGACACCGTGAAAAACTGAATAAAAAATAATACCAGTAGCCCAGATGATTCTAGGGACGTAATAATGATACAGACGAAATTTAACCAACAATCAAATAAAACTAAGCTAAGTAAAGTCTTAAATGATGATATACTCGTATACCTACTTTAGCACAATGAGATTATACAGCACATCTTTCATGTCCATATTATCGTCGCAGCGAGAGATGTGGGTCAGTAATACTTCTGTAATCATCATCCCAGCCTATATACGTCCCACTGCTGGGCACAGGCCTCCTCTCAGAACAAGAGGGCTTGGGCCATAGTTCCCACGCGGGCCCAGTGCGGATTGGGAACTTCACACGCACCATTAAATTGCTTCGCACATTTGTGCAGGTTTCCTCACGATGTTTTCCTTCACCGCAAAGCTAGTGGTAAATTTCAAATGTAATTCCGCACATGAATTTCGAAAAACTCAGAGGTGCGAGCCGGGGTTTGAACCCACGACCCTCTGCTTGAGGGGCGATAGGTCAAACCACTAGGCCACCACGGCTTTTTCCACTAGGCCACCACGTACTTCTGTAATGCTCATTAAAGATTATTAGTGTGAATTTACGTAAACGAGTATACAGTAATTACACGACTTGTAACTTCACGTTCTCAGAATTGGCATGAACGAACACTGGGAAATATTTAAAAAGTATACCGTGTGTTCCGGTTCCGATGCTTATTAAGCCAAATTATATACATATTATAGGATGCGATTAGGTATGGGTGAAAAAAGCTTTTGGTCCGTTTAATGAAGTAGGTATTTGTTATTTTTAAAACATAAAATTACAATACAATTAAAATAGACTCTTACTCAACATAAAATTCCACCGAAACAACCAGACATTGTAAAACGTATTTTTTTTTAACAACAGCCTACAAAAGTGCTGGCCACTTACAAATGGACCGTAAATGTGAAGAGGTCGGATATTTCCATTCGTGTACCTACAAACTTTTTCAAAATGGCGCCCGCGGCGCATGCGCCGTAACCCGATGCGAATACATTGAGCCAATTTAACGTCATCCGATACAGAGCAAAGATCATGACAAGTTTTTAGTGGTTTTTGGTAGGTGTGAACGGTGTTGAGTTTCTTTGCAAATTTTGTCTGTTAACTGATGGAGTGTTGGTTTTGGGTTGGCTGCTTTCGATCATTAAATATGCTTTATGTATGCAGAGCTTCATCTTACTCTTGTAAAAAAGTATGTTTTGTAAAGAAAATTTACAAAAAACAGGATTTTACATTAAATTAATACACATGTCGCGTTGTAACGCCCTATACTTAGATATATTATACAGTCCTTCACCACTATTTAGAAGATATAAGGTAGCAAATAATCTGATTCACCAACAGAATAGGTACAAACGACTGGGACATTGTATCTACAAGAAAATTTAGTTAAACCTAAGGTAGATTCAAATTGATTTGGTTGGAAAGTACTTTAAAAAAAAACTTTTACAAATATCCTTCCCGGCTGACCTTAAATGAACCTAGGTACGGTATTTTTAACTTTAACTTTTTTAATTTAACTACAATGTCTTTTTGTTAAGGATATTATCTTGTACTTAAGTCAATTTCATCCACGTCTACAATCGAATTATTATAGAGCCGAACTGAACTCTATCCCATATCCGGAATAAGAGAGGATAGAGTTCAGTTCGGGTAGTTTACACAAATAACAAGGTAACACATCTACTTCAATCATCAAATCTATGAGAACTTTATCCCCGTGCAAACCCGATCTTGTGTCAATACCATTAAGTACAAAAAGCGAGTAAAATAAGACAGCCGCCGTGCTGCGCCGCCGCCGCCGCGACTTAGTAACCCAAGACTAATGAGCCAGACGCGTCAGGCCGCACTCGGCGCCTAAATTAGAGATTGGCGGTGATTCCAGCCAATTTGTTATTAGGGTTATTGCTGTAGCGTAATTACGAGTATGCAGACTAAAAATAGTCTAAAATCCAGATCATTAAAGCTAACTTCTGAAATAGTCTATGTGCATTGAGTACGGTCAGCATCGAAAGTAGCTGCATACTTTTGTACGTACCTTGTCGTTTTACAGCAACGTACTTAACTCCATAAAATTTGACAAATGTGTTAAAACGAGAAAGTAAAAAAGTGATCCGTTACTTTTGATGCTGACTGTACGTAGGCAGCAGGGTAGGCAGTGCCAGTGGTGGTGGCGTGCTGCTGCGGAACAAACTACCAACTGATCCCAATGCACGCTAAGGGGTGAGTTATAAAATATTGCGAGGGGATAGTGAAGTTGTTAATTGATTGACCGTGATCTGAAATAGCTACAATGCTACATGCCTACTCCGCAATCAACTGCTGGTCGTGTAATCAATGAATAAATAAAAGCAAAATATAGTTGCGGAATAATTAATTTGACATTAATTGGGTTGACGATTCATTCTACCATTCCTCAAGCTAACTAGGCATAACTTTTTAAGCTTGCCATCAATTATCCAACAGCTCATTTTATCAAAACTGTAGGCTTCTTTTTAATTTAAAAGCTTTTATTATAACTTGCCCTGTTTGTCGGATCAAATCTTGCAAGTTCATTTTGATCTACTCCCAGTGGTCAGATTGACTTGAAATTGTGTATAACATATGTGATTTGGATGACAGTGCCAGTTTAGTTAACAAAAAGCACAATCAACAAAAAGTACAGTCAGCAAAAAGCCTGAATTAAAAATGAAAATATCAAACTGAAACTTATTTGAGACCAATAGGTACTACTTTACTTTATTATAGGTACCTACTTTTTAAGATGTTCACGACAACATTTAACGCAATAAAGAGTTTGAGTATCGGTCTGCTTGTACATAAAGTACCTACATTTAACGCTTGCCCTCCCCTCTGCAATTAATCGTGATGCAACGTAACCCTACACTGTAGCTTGCAGGTGCACTCGCGTCGGGCGACAAATGGGATCATATCTCCAACTGGTGGCCTAGGGGGTCTCAATTAGATGTGTCGATCAGCCGAAGCCACGCTGTGGACGAATTTAAGCTTATTTAAACAGAGTAAAAATTACTATGCGAGTATGTTTGTATTAAGTAAACGTACATGATTATTGATTACTTGCAGCGTGTAATGATGGCTCACAGTCCCACCGGAAGACCAGCGCTCAGACTCATCCGTTCCGTGATAGTAACTTATACCTACCTACACTGTTTCCTCATCTGTCTGTCGTTTCTTTAATTGTCTTTATATGGGTGAAGACCAAAAAGTTGCACAGCTTTTAAGCTGCATTAGCACGTAGTTTTAACTTTCATTAACTTTTTCCATTGTGACACGAAAATTATCCATACAAATGTATGATTAATTTTCGTGGAAAAAGTTAATGGAAATTAAAACTACGTGCTAACGCAGCTTTAACGCTGTGCAACTTTTTGGTCTTCACCCATATCACTGTCAGGAATAAATGTTTTTTTTTTTTTTATTCGACTGGATGGCAAACGAGCAACACCAGGGGGATGTATTTTCTTTCTTTCTTAAACTATTTATTCTAGGTACAATAGAGAAACAAATATACTTAATTAAGAAACGCTGAGATACGCGTATCGTATAAAGCAAATGTGCCTATTTATGTATGTGTGCGAGTTGCAGTTCATTGTTGTAGATGATTGACCGTAAATAAATCCTTTGCCGTGCAGCCCCGCAATGTAAGTATAACTAATAAACTTGCACGATGTTCCAAGCACAGCGTAAATTAGGTGGTAATGTGCCGATTTGCAAGTCTCGCTTGAAACTAAATAATTAAATAATATTTCGATTGAAAATCAACACCTTAAGCTGGTTTTTGTAGTTTATTTTCATACGCCATATTTTAAATGTTTAAACATTTATTATCTAGGTAGATACTTTCTTTACAATCGCTAGCTGCCGAAAAAAACAGTGATTTAATATATGTACTTCGAGTCAAATGATTTATTATCAGAAAATAGTGAGCTAATTAAGTCAACTTTTGATCTTGGCTGAATTATAATCACTTAGCCTTTCATAATAATAAAATAATGAATAACAGAACCTTTTTACTTACATACAAATTGTGTCTTAAGTTCTGAAGTCAATAAACTAACAAACAATTAAATTTAATTCACTAAAGTTACCTACGAGGATTTTAATTCGAGTCTTAAACTAATTTCAAATTTGGTACACTCGAGAAGCAAGATGGCGTCTGTCACCCGACACCACTCGAACGCCGGTAGACAATACAAACCCAAAGACAATAATTGAGAATCCAAAACTTGATCCCATAGAAAACCCAGTAGTCTGAGCCGAGTCGGAGAAAGTCCAAACAAACTGATTGAGTCAACAATAACAAACAGTCTACCTCGAACAGCTTCGAAAATAAAGATGGCGGCTAATCGGGAGATAATTAGGCGCGAAACGGTTCGTAATCAAGTAATTGCAGTTCATACGAGCACCTGACGTCTCGGAGTGATTCGTGAACAAGCGGATTTAATTTGCTCTTTTAATTTGAAGCAGCTTACCCGTTTAGGTACCTAATACTTTTTAAGGCGTCACGAGGAAACTAAGTCAATGGTTTCTCCGGCTAGTTAACTTTTTAAAAGAACAACCAAGTCATTGACGCACTTGAGAGTATTGACGCTCGCACTTTATCTATTCTTCTCTCAGTTTGCGAATAACGTCATTATGATCAAACAAAAGACCCCGTGGTGTTGACTTATTGTAATATGCAATTAGTTCGGCGTTTATAATCTGCCGGGCTGTTTGACTTGCCTTTTCTTTACAACAGCACAAACAACGGGCTAAACAATGTGCTCGAGCTATCGGACCAAACAAGAACTCTCGAGTGATTAAACTCTCATTTGAAAATAGAGGCACGCTTCCGCACAGATAAGCATCTTTAGAGGAGATTAAAACGGTAAACGTTCTGAGTGTTGTACAAAAAACACGCACTCCAACAGCGTCCACCGAATTATTACACCACTAGAAAAAGTTGTCCAGCGTCCCCGCGGCGCTCCCGTACCTGTCCGCAGCCCCCGGCTGTAGGCAGAGACAAAATAAGCAATTCCGTCCGATCGGTCCCATGTTTGTTCACCACTAGAGCTTTGGCTGCGTAAACATAAGGCCTCACGTCTGCAAATAGCATAAGGTCGATGCAGTCGAAGGCTCAGCCCGGCGCGGAGAAGGTAAAATTATTTTATCTATGGTAATGCGACCTCGGAATGAACAAACAACGCTCCACTCCATGTTGTTACTCACTAAAAGTTCTTCACTTTCGAGTGTGCCCTTTAAGTTCGGACTTGACACGTTCAACTGTTAAAAAATTGAAATTATTTTCCACTTACAAAATACCTGCAGGTTTTAAGTGTTGCCATACATCAAACGATGTCGGCGACACTCGCACACGGTCAGCTAGCTAAAATTAAAACTGCCGCGGGGAAAAAATAAGTGTGTGACACACTTAGTTGGCGTGTAGGCGCGCCTAATGCGCGGCGAGTGGACGCGTCAGCGGCAGACGGCCGCAGTTTATCTTTCTTTAGTGTGGCAACACTGAGGGAAATAGCCCGCCGCAAAATTGTTTGCTATCTCATTTCCCACAGTCTCCAGGGGGTGGGGGTCCGGGGGTACGACAACTTGCACATGGTGTAATTTCCAGGTGTAGAGTACCTACAATTTACTAGTGGTAGTGGTAGTCAGTATAATCCTACTTAGCATTCAATTTAAGCATTCATTTTATTAAGCAGTTAGGTAGCTAAAGATACTAAACAATAAACATTAATAACCAACATTTAGTTTTAAGTTAAATTTTCTTATACTGACCTACACATTGTATTTTCTATAATATTATATGTTCTATTAAGTTTGTTTAACCTAGTCCAGTGCTCAAATGTTAAGCTAAATTAGTTGTTTTTCAATCACTAAGAAAATACATAATTTGGTAAAAGTGAAAGTTGTCATCTTGAATCTGCTCTAAACGATTACAAGCATTCCAAAATCAAACTTTTAAAATTAGATCACCATTAGATTGCCGATCGTTTCAAAACGCAGCTTCCGCGATGCTATCGCGGCTGCACGCGGGAGGGTCGTAACACAATACCGCTATTATTCCCTGTTTGGGCACGCACAATTTGCCGGCAGTTTATTTAGTGCTGGCAACACTCGGGGGGCGTTCGCAGTTGTCCAAATTTAATGCGATTATTATAAACTATCTTGTGCAGTAAAATAATGGGGTTTATCGCTACTAATAGACAGCTTTTATTTCGGTGGAAATTCCTAGGGACATTCGAGGCTCCATTGTCATTTTTTATTTTAATATTGGGGTTTGTTTATCCAGGTGTGTCGAATGCTGCACATCGAAGTTACAAATTGGTAGATAATCATTCTAAAGTCTTATTTTATTCTAGAGCGCGTTTTATAGTTATGCCGTTATATAATCGCATTTAACCACTCAAAATTTCGACGGGCATTTAAATATTGTTACTCATTACTGCGTAAAGTCTTTACTTACTGGAACTATGAAGATTCCATGCAATTTAATTGGGTCTTCGAGAAAACAAGAGAAAGTGTAGTAATTCACAGTGTAATGTATAATTTCACTTTCGAGGCAGCGCGCGTTCGCGAAATCCATTAGTGTGAGCAAATATTGGTCGGCGGCGGCGGGTAACACCGGCAGCGCCGGCCAGGCCGCGCGCTGGTCACACCACAGAACTGAACTATTTACCTAATAATAAGTTTTTGGTAAAAAAAAAACATTTTTAATACCAGCTTTTTGTTGGCTGTACTTGTATTGTCACCCAAACTACATTGGCATACCAAATTTCAAGTCGATGCCATTAACCGTTGAACTGTTCCGTCCTGTAGAGACGATCTTGGCTGGACTACCAGGATGTCACTACCAGATTATGATTATTATTGTCACGAAATTTACTTACATAAGTATACCAAATTTCAAGTCAATCCAACTACTGGAAGTCGGTCGAATTTAACTTGCAAGATTTGATTACAGACAGACAGACAACGGAACAGGTGAAACTAAATAAAAGCTTGTAATAAGAAAATAAATAAAATTAGATTATACCAGTCCTTGGTAATTTAGCATAAGTTTTTAATAAATTATCAGGAATAAAACGTTTTAAGCTTTCGCGATTCTCACTCACAATTAATATCAAAAGATACTAGAGATATTATAGAGATAGGATACCTACTACCTAGTTGTGATCATGGCCGCTACAATGTAGTCGAAACAATGTAATCTTAGCGATAAAGATCTTATCCTAGAGTTCTAGTTCTATTCCTAAGTTCCGGGCGATATCTGACTATGTAATATTTTTAATAATTAAAAAATGAATTTTGTGAGTGTGTGCACGTATAACGATATGTATAACAAATAGACACTGCAACCACTTGCATGTGTCTATTTGTTACTCTTTCACACCAAAACGTCTGAACGGATTTGGATGAAATTTGGTATGGAGATACCTGAACTTCTGAAGTACCTAATACATGCTACTTTAACACTGATATTCTCACTGGATCGGGAGAAATTTCCAAAATTTCAACCGCTCGCTTTAAATATTAAATTTGGCATGGGTATTTTTATGCAACGGTAATGAAGACCACGATTTAATATTGGGATAAGGATTGTAAAAAAATGTCTTTGCCCTAAAGACTTTTGAGCCTTTCACCGTTGGTTGCTGTAATTCTTGAACTCTGTCTTATGACCTAACGTGTCTTGTAACTTTCGTGTAACTTTCTGTTTATTTTGATCTATAACGACCTTGCAATGTTTATTCACATAACATTTCGGTGGCAAACTTTATGAAGAGACACACTTGTTCTGCTCGTCAGCAATTTTAATAAGTTTCTTGTTTTTTTAACGATCTTGAGACGATGATTCGAGTAAACTTCTAAAATATACAAGGTGTTTTATAAATTCACAATGTTTCAGCAAATAACTGCGGTATTTATTTTTTAGATAATTTAGTACTGGCCGTATTTCTATCAAATTAATTTTAAAAACTTCCGAGCAACTAACGACATCTGCAACCACGACAATAAAAGGAAAACACTTAGTTTTGGTTCAATATGTTATGTAAAAAAACTATCATCATCATCAGCCTATATACGTACTGCTGGGCACAGGTCAGAGCAAGAGGGCTTGGGATAGTTCACGCGGGCCCAGTGCGGATTAACTTCGCACGCACATTGAATCGCTTCGCAGGTTTGTGTACGATGTTTTCCTTCACCGCAAAGCTCGTGTAAATTTCAAATGTAATTCCGCACATGAGTTCCGAAAACTCAAAGGTGCGAGCCGGGGTTCGAACCCACGTCTGCTTGAAGCGATAGAAACCACTACCACGGCTTGAAACTTGAAAAGAAACTAGTGAAGATCTAAATTCATAATGAGCCACACCATTGAAGCTCGTAGGTAATTCGTCGAACTTAAGTGACGTCGGTCATCTTTCTTGTGGAAATTTATAGAATTTGTGATCACTGTTTTTGCCATTGCAGAAAATGACGAATTTATATTTGAGTTTTTGCTTAAAATTATAGCTTACGAGTAAGATCTCACCGTAAAGTTTTGCTCCTATCTGTTAAACTATAGAAGGGTACAGGAAAGACTAGACATACAGACGGATAACAAAGTGATCCTACAGAGGTTCCATTTTTGCCAGCTGAGATACGGAACCAGCCAGGGTTCCTCACGTAAACCCTCCCAATATTCTTCATTTGGATTAGAGCCGCCTAATTATGCTGACCGCGTGCCGGTGGCAGATCGCACCCTCCGCAATTTCACGCGCGACCACTCCCGCGCAGGCCCGTGGCCGGCTGGAGGCTTCAAGCCACAAGACCCGGCATCCTTTGGTCGGTGCACTGGCTAACGGGTTTGTAGATCGCTGGGAGGTTAGCAACTGTACCACTACCATGAGTTTTACAGTGACCGTACTCGATAGCGACGGCGTAAATTATTTGTATGGAGAATTGTACAGCGCCTCTACAAATAATTTACGCAGTCGCTATCGACTACTGTCACTATAAACTCATGGTAGTGGTACAGCTCTGGGCTGTGGCCGGCTCTAAACTTATTGTAAAACGGCTGAACCGATTTTGATAAAACATGCCTAAGAGCCATCGCTAGAAAATCTGCTTTCAAATAAAAAAATCCGCATTCAAATAGATTCACCCGTTTAAGAGCTACGGTGCCACAGACAGACAGACAGACGCACACACAGACACACATAGCGGTCAAACTTATAACACCCCTCTTTTTGCGTCGGGGGTTAAAAACTAGTAGTACCTGAGTAATAAAAAAATATCGTTTATAAAAAAAAATAGCTAACACAGTCGCTTTTGTGCACCCACCCGAATTGAAACACTTATGTAAAACCCACAATTACTGATGCCAATTGACAGAAAGCCGTAGAAAAATTTCAGATCTAGGTAGAGTAGGTACCTACCTGTATAAATAGGGTTTATTTCAACAATATCATGAAAATATTTAATACCACAGAAAACAATAAATAATAATTAATTATTACTAAATCTCTTTACTTCAAAAACTATACAACTAAATATAGATTTCATCAATTCGCCATTTACGCACTTATCTTTTGACCTTTCATCTCAGAAATAATTGCATTCCCATATTCCCATATTCTTCTCAACTTTGCAAGATGCGTGTCCCCGCGAGTGCGACCGGTCCCCGGTTCAATTGCCGGGTATTTGTTGTCAAAATATATGCGTCGGACGACCCCCGTCA
This sequence comes from Choristoneura fumiferana, assembly GCF_025370935.1. Classification (NCBI taxonomy): domain Eukaryota; kingdom Metazoa; phylum Arthropoda; class Insecta; order Lepidoptera; family Tortricidae; genus Choristoneura; species Choristoneura fumiferana. The sequence continues at coordinate 1,161,879 of NC_133482.1, read as the reverse complement.
CTGACGTCCATCACAGACACTGTTGGACTCAGAGACGGGCATTATTCGAATAAATTTTTATCGGAATAATTATTCGAATCAACAATAACTCGCGATTTTTATATTTACAACAAATAAATCATTCAATCACATTTTGATTTTCTTTCGATCAGAACTACAAGTTTCGTGTCAATAACACAAATAAGAAATGGGTGAAAATCAAGGTTAAAGATTCCGTTACATAAAAATTCTACATTAAAAAACATACAAAAAGATAGTCTTGAATCGTCTGCCTTGTGATGCACACTGTAAATTTAAGGATAATTTGCTCGTTTGCCACCCAGTCGAATAAAAAAAAAAGAATACCTAGACTTTTTCAAAGTATTATAATTATATAGTTTTGCTAGCCCCGGGTGAGCGGGTGTAACCAAATCTTAAAAGTTGACCCACTTCTATTGAGTCAAAATTCTATGCAAAAAGGACGAATGTTTTAATTTTGAACTTGCCATATTGCTCTGAGCTCAGGCAAGAGCTGTTTAACTCAATCCTTTAAACCTCCGAGCTCAGCGCACACCTTAGATCGGCGATAATGTCCAGCATTGAGTTTGAAAGCGTATTCCACCGAACAAAGGCCAAAACAAGGCGCAATACAAGACAGAATGGGGAGTTATATTTTATTGAAAGACTCTTTTGGTGGAGTGGTGAGTCAATAGACGCGATCCATCGTAATGTGTGGGATATTGCTGCCGATTGCCGACGGGACGGTTTTCAGATAGGGGAACAAATGAAATGCTAAATAGGTGAATGTGGCAGCGAATTCGGTGACTGGGGCTTTTTAATTAATACGTTTTAAATTATCAACTGTTTATTTGCCACTGATCGGCGAGAAAAATGACTGAAACGTAAGAGGCTTGAGCTGAATTGTATTTTGTTTTATTTTACGTTTTACTTATCTTTAAAGTTTATTTAGAAAGTAAAAAAGAAAGATAATACATTTATTCACAAGACACAACAATATTATTAGGTACAAAAATAGACAACACGAATATATATTATGTATCATTGCGGTTGTGAATTGGACACTGGCTGAGCATAATGGTGAAGCGTTGAAAACATCCCAGTGCTGATTTTCAGCCAGCACCATCTCAGTGACCTTTGGACACACTATAACAACATAAGACTACATAAATAAAATAAATAAATAAATAAATATCATGGGACACTTGACACCAATTGACCTAGTCCCAAACTAAGCAAAGCTTGTACTATGGATACTAGGCAACGGATAAACATTCGAACATTCGAATCCAGGACCTCAAGCTTCGTAGTCAGGTTCTCTAACCACTTAGCCATCCGGTCGTTAAATAAATAGACAGTTTGTAAATTAGAAAACATATTTATTGTGCGACTTTAGGTTAGTTTAGTGTAACTTCAATACGGTATTTGACTATTTTGTATACGTTTTATAAATTAAAACTACACAATGCCTGTTATCGAATAGAAAAACAATTTTTAAGCTACCTTTACAAATAACAAAGTTATAAAGGTTTGAAATTCAAGATTAGACAGAGAAAGACATACTGGCATGTGACGTCACACGCCAGTACCGCCATACTTGCTGCATAGAGAAAAGCGTTTGAGAAAGAGACAGGTATATAGATTTTCAAAAAAAACACTATAAATCCAATTTTCAACCGATTTAAATTTTCTCTTCGCTAAACACTATCTGTTCATCTATATTTTCATAATAATATTAAGATATGGCAAAATCAGGAGTTGTCAAATACCGTATTGTACCTTTTTAACCATTTTATTGTTTTCTCCAATTATTAAATAAAATAACAATTAATTATTACAACTATTATGCACTTACTTGTCAAGAATACACCCTTACGCGGGCTGAAACAAATAACAATCGAAACAAAAAATTAAGTAATAATTTAAGTACGCGAGTCTTCCTCAAAAAACACGATTTCACAAAAACAACTCCAAGCTCGGTCGCCCAGGAGCTACCTATTTATGAAAATTAGAATTACACACTAGTTTACTATTGTCGTTCGGAACTTGAAACGAAAGATCGATTCTCTTTTTCTTTCTCATTCGAATCTTCAGGAAAACGAAGTAAACCGACGAGTCCCGAGAGACATTAACATTCTAGGTGTACTGTACCTATGTCAGTATTATGGCGTACCCGGTCCCCACTTACGTAACAAGTGGCCTAATGTTTTGTTCTAGAACACCTCACCAATTCAATCTAGTTACTCGTAGGTACAGCGGTCATCGATCCCGGCTATCCATTATCTAAAAGTAAAGAGGTTCATGAAACAACTTTGGTAGCTGCAATTTGAGTCTTATAAAAGCGTGCGAAGAGTTTATATTGCTTCTCAATTTTTATGGCTGTTGGAACCTTTGCTTTCTCAGGTAGCAATTGTCGGATGCATGTACCGGCCATTGTCATTGCCTCGTATTGTTGATAAGGAAAATGTAACAGTGTTTGCTACGGTGCTACGGGGCGTAGCTCGTAGCTGTTCTACGCCGTAGACATTGTGTAGCAAAATTAGGAAAACATTCGCTATTATTTTGTTTGCCTGTTAATAGGGAAAATTCTGATCGTATTTTGTTCGGTCACCCAAAATATAGGGTTCTTGGCCTAATTGAGAATTTCGAGGTACTTGATTGTTTTTTAGTTATTATAAACAAGGTGAAATTTTAAATGTGATACAAAATTGATGTTTTTTTCTCTGATGAAGTGATGAAAGTGATGAATGTTGGAAAATGTGTATTTCTATACAACAAAACATAATAAAAAAAATGCATTACATTTTAAACTAATTTAATGAATTGGGCGTTTTCAAAAAAAATGTACCATTTCTTTTTTTTAATTTTGAAAAAAAAAATGGTTTTTCCTACTCAGAATCAAGAGCACAATCGATTCCGATCGTTTAAAAAAGTCCCCATTTTTACAAGCATTTATTTAGTTTCACCTGTCCCATTGTCTGTCTGTCTGTCTGTAATCAAATCTTGGAAGTTAAATTTGACCAACTTTCAGTAGTCAGATTGACTTGAAATTTGGAATACTTATGTAAATCGCGTGACAATACAATAATCTAGTAGTGACATCCTGGTAGTCCAGCCAGGATCGTCTCTGCAGGACAGAAGTCTTCAACGGTTAATAGAATCGACTTGAAATTTGGTATGGAAATGTAGTTTGAGTGACAATGCAAGTACAGTCAACAAAAAGTACAGTCAGCAAAAATAGCTTGTATTTAAAATGAAAATGGTTACGTTATTTCATACAAAAATGTATGAGTCAGTTTTGTCACGCCCATACTAACTTATATGAAATACTTGTATGAAAAAAACGTCGCAAAACTGTCATTTTTTGTGGGGACATTTTTTTAAAGTTTCGGAATCGATTGTGCTCTTAATTCTGAGTAGGAAAACGCCCAATTTCCAACTGCTAACGAAAAATGACCCCACACATTTTTTTTTAAATCCGGGCTAGTACAGTTTTTTTTATAAAAACGGCCATTTGTAGTGTCTATTTCGACCTACCTACAAACGGAAGTAAACATCATTCCACTCGCTCTTAACCGGTTTTTTATTTGTTATCGTTAGCGCTCTACTCTACATCTCTATTATCTCACTATTAATCTACCCATCCTCCAGTTCCAAAATAAGTCTTTCTTTGTCAAATATTAAGCACTAATGTTTACCCGCGGTTTCGCACACCTAAATCATTAGATCCAACAGCTGAATTGAAATTTAGGGATTTTTTAAAATTCCCGTGGGAATTCCCTAAAATTAAATCGCGGTTTTCATTGACGTTACATTAAAAACAATCATGTCAAATCTCACAACTCTAAGCCCAGCGGTTGTTGTTTCGAGATTTTACCCCTATCCCGTGGGAGTATCGGAATAAAAAGTATACTAGTAGTTTTATTCCAGATATCCAGCTATTTACACACCAAATTTCATCCAAATCCGTCCAGCTGTTTCAGCGTGAAGGAGTAACAAACATACTCACTCACTCACTCACAAACTTTCGCATTTATAATATGTATAAGTAGGATATTAGTGGGATATCTTTACCCAGTAGGTTATCTCTTTTCATTTATACGGAAAGAAAATCCGAGTGTCATAAAATATCATTAGTAAAACAGGCAGCACTTAAATGTTGCCAGCTCTAGATTTAATTCTCCCACGTGAAAATAATTAATATTTTACCTGGCGAGGGATAAATGCGATTGCAGGGAAGCATCAGCAATTATATCTAGGATTTAAATGGAGTCGAATTATCAACTTACTTAATGTGGAATTGTGAATTTCTGTAATCATCATTTTACTACATTATGCAAGTGGCTCTACTTAAACGAATGTTTCTACGCTGTCTTCGTTTTTCTCGCGTTAAATGCAACTGTTTATTGTGAATAATAGGATTTTTTTACTTTGATATTTCGTCTATAAAGCATTTACTTTTTGTAATTGATTGAATCAGGCATTATTTATATTTGGTGAATGTCCATATCCAATTAACTGATTTCCTTTTTTTGTTTTAATTATTGCACGCTATTATTGTTGAACACCAAATATACTTTATTGAACACCAAAACTCAGTACAGTGATTTAACAGTAACACAAGAAGCATGGACAATAGACGGTCTTATCGCTTAAAGCGATTTCTTCCAGACAACCATTGGTACCTACTAGGGCGTTTTCAGAAATTACCCTTTCTTTGTTTTTGAAATTTTGGGAAAAATATGGTTTTTCCTACTCAGAGTTAAGAGCGAAGTCGGTTCCGCTCGTTTCAAAAAAATGTCCCCATTTTTCATACAAAATTTTATGACTCAGTTTTGTCACGCGTCACGCCCAAACTGTCCCATTTTTTGGGGACATTTTTTAAAACTATCGGAATCGATTGTGCTCTTATTTCTGAGTAGGAAAAACCATATTTTTTCCAAAATTTCAAAAAAGACAAAGGGTGCACTTCTTTTCAAAACACCCATTAGTGTAACTGTTATTAATCCGCGCACGATTTTTATTTTTCAAATTAATGAAATCCTTTTTGAAGTTGAATCTCTGAAATAAGCATTTTTTTATCAATTAACTCGAGCGGGGCTCACTGATAGACCGAGCTGGCAAAATAAAAGTAAGTTTTCACCAACCTACTCGAGGTACCCAGATGTATTCTCTGTGGTCGTGGCCAAAGCGCTCCCCAGCACCAATACCTGATACATATGCACTCTATTATTACGGTATTAGAGTGCATGTTACGATATTTTTGATCACCTTGCCTGTTCCGAAATATCTGATGGCAACTGCAGGGCTACTACGAAACTCGAACTCTGACACTAATACTATTTAATACGAGAGCGAGAGGGACCGCACGACACGAACTTCCAGTTTCGAGTTTCGTAGTAGCCCTGCTGTACTACAGCCACACCATAACCACAACATGTTTCAAATAATAATAAATCATTTATTTCAGGTAATTTGATAACCCATATTTTTACATAAATAAGTATAAATTAAATTAAATCAAAAGGCTACCGATGTAATCTATTGGCAGAGGGAGAGCGCGAAAAAATCTAAGAAAAAACATTTATAAAAAAAATACTTACCTATAAGCGAGAAGGTATGCTCAACTCATATACTGGGCGGCAAAAAATCTGGCCTTAAATGTATGCAATAGTAATTTGTATGAAGAGTCAAATTTTGTGCCGCCTGAGTATACGACTATGTGGCAAAAGCTCAGACTCAGCATCTGCGGTGAGAACATGCTTTACCGCGCTGATTTCCAGCCTGCATCTATACACAGCGTATAGACATTACACGAAAAGATTTACTTCTTTGTTTTCTTCTT